>NC_083891.1:1637500-1762500 GCF_032452875.1 Bos javanicus
ATGATATAGTACAACTTTTAAAATGCAAAATGTACTGCAAATTCCAGCTGTTATGATCTATATTAATATTATAGATGATTGAAGAAGAGGAAAATAGAACATCATTTCTTTGACCTCCAGTCTTATATTTTGGAATTTAAAAATAGCTAACTCTTTATAAGAAATACATAGAAATGGAAACATTTTTTATGTTGAGCAGGGAATTACAGACGCAGTGATATTGCTTAGAAAGATCTTCTTGGTATTCCTGGCATTTAAAAAGCAAATAATACATTGCTAAGCAGAGCCTGTAAATGCTCATCATATGTTTTGTGAGCTCTTTGTAATTTATTCCAAGTGATTCATGAGAGCACATTTCCAAATGAAAAGGAAAATGTAGACATTTGATTCATATTTTGTGTGGTGAGGAACAATTTGTAGCTAATGATATGAAAGTCAAATCAGAGCTGTGCTCATGCGAATTTCCTGAGAACACCACCAAGAAGTTTATAGTTTTGACAGCAAACTGAATGCAGCCAAAAGCCTTAAAATCTTTTAACTGTTTAAACCAAGCTTTCAAATTATGAAATTGGTATTCTAATGCTATATTCCCTAGTGAACAATTTCGGTTTTCATTTTTCACTGTGAGCTGCCTTAATCTGGTCCAGAAAGAAGGTGCCATTATTTCCATGATGATTCCACAGCGATTTTTTCTCTTGCTTAGTTTCTCAAATTATTAGTTTAATAAAGGAAAATGTTCGTGTAATTTTAATTCCCTGAATAACGTTGTGGATGATAGGAGAAAATAATACTACTGCTTACGTGGCTATTTACATTCAAGGTTACACATTTTCCCCACTGGTGTAATGATATTCTGTTTGTTATCACATATTTATTTCCTTTAAAAAAGGAAAGGTTGCACAGGCTCTTGAATTTTGTAAAGACATCGGGAAGAATCATTCAATATAAATTTTAATATATTAATTTTTAATACATGGTTAATACACTGTACAGACACGTACATAAAATTTCACTTTGTTCTCTGGAAAAAATAGTGTCTACTACTTTTTAGATCTCAAAATGATAGAGGTCAGGCACCACATAATTGCTTAATGGATCACAGTTATATATTTGAGTAAGGAGTCTAGATTTTCCAGGAAATAGCAGTATATTAGGCTATAAGTGATTTTTGTTAACATTTTAAACATAGCATTTTACTGAAGTATGATGTGCATGCCATAAAGCACACACCTCTCGTGAAGAACTGGAAAGAACCTGAGATTTTACCCTGTGTGCAAGCTAACAAGTTACCCTGGTACCCAGTTGCTGGCAAGAGACAGGATACTCTTGGGTCTAAGACAAAAGGCATGTGAGCCGGGTTAGAGCATCAGCCAGGGTGTCTGCCAGCACCTCCTCTGAGCCCCCAACCTCTTCCCCTGAAGCACGAGGCAGTGTGCAGTCTTACAGATACTTTCTCTCAACACAACCCAGGTGTGGCGGGTATCAGCTGCCCCTTCCAATTGTTATATATGAAAGCAATATGCAGTAAACTTACTAACTTATTTAGCGTAATAGTCTATAGCCTTTAGGGTATTTTATACTTATAAAATCATATCTGCAGCTAAAACAAGCTTTATTTTTCTCTTTCCAATGTTATGCCTTCTCTTCCTTTTTCTTGCCTATTGTCACTGGCGGGTCATCCTGCACGAGACTGCAGAGTTGATGATGGGTGTTCTTGTCTTGTTCCCAAACTCAAGGAAGATTTTACTAAACATCTTCCTGACTCTACGGTTTCCTCCCTGGTAGCTCAGTGGTAAAGAATCTGACTGTCAATGCAGGGGACACAAGAGATGTATGTTTGATCCTTGGGTTCTCTTGCAGAAGCGAATGGCAACCCACTCCAGAATTCTTGCCTGGAGAATCCCATGGACAGAAGAGACTGGCAGGCTATAGTCTATGGGGTCGCAGAGGCAGACATGACTGAGTGCACTCACAACAACAAATACTTCTTTATATTAAAAGCTTCCTACCTGTTTCCTAGTTTTCTGAGAGTTTGCCATGGATGAATGTTGGATTTCATAAAATAATTTTCTTGCATTTCTGAGATCATGTGTTTTTTCCCCTTTTTTCTTTATGCGGTAAACCATGTCAATTTTCAAACCTAAAACAACTCCGCGTTTCTAGAATACAACTCCTTGGTCATGATGTATCCCTTTTTAACTTATTGTTGGATTAAAGTCACTAATTTTGTTTAACATGTTGGTTCTGTGTTCACTGAGATTGACCTGTAATTTCTCTTTAAAATCTTTGGCAAATTTTGGTTTCCAATGTGTACTGGCTTCATAAAATACATTGAAAGTATTTCTTCTTTTTGTACATTCTATAATGATTTGTGTAAGGTGGATATTGTATGTTCTCTAAATGAAAAAATTTCCAGCAAGCCTGTCTGGACCTACGGTTTTTGAGGGAAGGTTTTTGTTTTTAGACTCATATTCTTTGTTTGCTGTAGAACTATGCAGATTTCTATTTTTTTGTATATTGATTTTGGTAAATTGGATTTGTTAGATATCTGCTTTATGTATTGCTAAATACATTGGCGTAAAATTTGTTAAAACATTCTTTCACTGTTTCAATTATTGACCTCTGGTATTATTCCTCTTCCATTTCCTGTTTCTGCCATTCATGTTTTATTTTCTGTTTTCCTTAAATAGTTCTGCTCTGTGTTTATTATTTGAATAATATTTTCTGAGAAACAGGTCTGGTCTTCAAAAATTTCCATCTTCTGTATTTGTATTCCATAACAAGAATTTCCATCCTTGTCTTTACTGTTTCCTTCCGTTGACTTTGTTTGATTTTCCTTTCTCTTTCCCAGCTTTTCTAGCTGGAAGTTCAGATCACTGATTTTAAAACTTTGACTTCTAAGATCTAAGGTTCCTGAAGTCAGTTGGCTTTTTGAAGTCTGGCTGTTTGGAGCGATTGAAAGAACGGAGCACAAGATTGGGAACCCAACATCAGGACATCCGTTTGGGCCTGTGGTTGGTGAAGCGTCACCACTGTCGGAGATGATGATGGAGAGCAGCTCTTCCTTGACTACAAGGCGATGAGAGCTAAGGGCGGAAACCACCAGGCCTCTTCCTGCTTCACTGGGGGTGTGCGTGGACAGCCATCCACCTCCCTTGTAACTAAAGCCTCCATCCCAGATTTTTGAAAAACAAAAACAAACTCAAGGAGGGAGGAGTCAATCAAAACGACACAGTGGATCTGCTGCAAAAATAGCATGAGTCTGATGGAATTATTATGGGAAATAAAACATGAAAGTCTTGCAACAATATTCCAGGGCATCTCCCATGCCGAGAAAACCAACTGGCACATTTTTAAGACCTGAGAGTATGATGATAAGCGAAGGCAGATACGGTTCCTACTTTTATGGAGTCAAGCGCTCCAGCGATAACTGTATTTTGCAGTTCAATAAAACTTTTCCAGAGATGAAGCCAAATGTGCGGTGCCTGGGAGCTCCCCCCTACGACTGAAACCACGAGAGCAATTTGCTTCATATGCACTGTCTGTTTATGGAAGGACTGAGTCGCACTGAAAGACTTCTGAAGTCATTTTGAGCCAACAATTAGGGATTCAAACCTGATTTAGAATTCAACCACACATAGTGTTACCCATGCAAATAACACAAATGGGGTGAGAGTCAGACAAGCAGCGAGTGGTCACCCCAGGCTAGAGAGAGCAATGAAAACTATAAACTATTTCAAACCGACTTCTCTGCCTGGAAGCACACGAGTCCTCTGACATCGTGTGAGTTTCCTCCTGTTCACAAACTGTTCAAAAACTGAGCTCATGTGCAGAGTGGAGTCACGGAAATATACGATCAACGTCATCTTAACGTTTCCTGAACTGAATTTATTGCAGTTCTCATCTAAACATAGAAATTCAGAATTTTCATTCCTCGTTTTGCTTGTGTTTTTGGAGAAGATCTGTATTGTTTTCTGAGGAAATCTTACCCTCTTTGTGCTGATATGGAGTACAATCGTGTTATCAATGGTGAGAAAATAACATTTTAGTGGGTTTTCTGAAGGACATGCTCAATTTTTCTCTTAAAATAATCCAGTGCAACAGTGAGTCCCATACCTGAACTGCATTAATCTGTCATCTTAGAGAATATCTTTTCTTCACTCAATTCCTCTTATTTTATTGTTGAAATACTGTCTTCTGCATTGGTGGTTTAGTCGCTAAGTCATGTGCAGTTCTTTGAGACCCCATGGACTTTACAGACTGCCAGGTTCCTCTGTTCATGGAATTCTTTAGGCAAGAATACTGGAGTGGGTTCCCGTGCACTCCTCCAGGGGATCTTCCTGACCTAGAGATTGAACCCCCATCTCTTATACCTCCTGACTTGGCAGGCAGGTTCTTTACCAGTAGTGCAACTTTTTAGGAGATGTTTCAAAGGTCACCTGTAACAAATCCATGAAGTTATTCATGGAAGAGTGTTGTGGGGATGTCTACATATGACAGGTGCCCTTCTGAACACACGCAACAAGCTTCACGTCCCAAAGAACCGTCCTCCCTCTGAGTAACCGACGCACCGCTATCATTTAGGTCTTTGGAGTCTTCCCATCCATCGTATTTCACTCCTTGTTTTGGATGCCGGGGCGTTCAGACGAGAACGTATGATCACCCCTGACACGTGCTCTGGGTGTTTGTCTTGATGTCAGTCTTCCCTCACCTTCTCTCTCTGCTCTGCCTTTTCTCCCCTTCCTCTTCAATTTCTCACTCATTTCACATCCATGTAGTTTTTGCATGTTTGTGTACTGCCTAAAACCCCTTTGATGAACAAGAAAAGCAAGCAGGATATAGATATAAAGATATGGATATAGGTAGACGCAGATATAGGTATAGATACAGATACAGATGCATCTTTAGCAAGTTACCCAGGTACCTGCTCTCTGTTGAAATTATTTTTGATGGTGTATCTTTCTTGAAACACCTAGATGATTTGAAAACCTTAGGTTGCAAAGAATGAAGTCACCTTTTTACAACATCCTGAGAGAAAATTACAAACTCTTCTGGCCAAGAGATTGTGATATCCTTTATGTTTAACATGAATGATGACTCAGCTATTGGGATCAAAAGGGATGAAGAGGATCAAAAGCGGCGTGAAGTAGAACTGAGCCCCTAAATGATACCCAGAATGGTTTAATTGGAATAAAAAGAAATTGGATGTAAGTTCTTTGAATAGGAACCCCCACTGGGGTGTTAGGGCTCCCACCAAGTGGGAGTCCAGTGGTAATAAGGTGGTTTAAGATTTGAACTCCTAGTACTTAATGTGGAGGAGTACTGTAGACCAGGACAGAGGAACAAAAGAGATTAGGAACCAGTCTAGAGCACACTTTGTTTAGGAAACCAAGAGAGAAAATGCCATCACTCTTTTTTAAGATCTTACAATTTAAAAACGAACTTAATTCTTTCAGTTTCATATTTTAAAAATGAATTTGACTTCTGCTGTATTGCTTGAAAGCCTGTAAATATTGATGAAGCTATCTTCATCACACACTAAAGAAACGGGATAGAGTATGTGAACACCCATGTTCCACATTCTCAGAAAGTTATTGGCAGAATACAGCCATTAGAGAGCAGCTTTAAGCTGAGAAAGCAGACAGCCATTAACTTCATTTATTATAATTATGCAAAGCTAGATGTTTTCTGTAATGTTTTAAGCACTTAAAGTTGTCATGTTGCTGTTTTGTCACAAAGTAAAAAATCTTGTTAAAAAATAACAGAAATAAAAATTGAGGGTGCATTTTTGAAATACATATAGCATTTATTTGATCAGGGAAATGACTATTTCCCTTGTTTCTGGTATACTTTATAAATGTAACAGTAACTCTTAGTTGAACATTGAATCAATGAACAACACAGTGAGTAGAGAGTATCCCAGGAATGGGAATTTTCAAGAGGCGTTGAGTGAGTGGTGTACGGTAAAGACAAATTTTCATCAGTCACATCTTAGAGGTGATACAGTAGATGTAGGCTGCAGGCTTCTAGAAAGATTCCCCAGCAACTTCACTGGTCACCAGTCCCCAGGTTGAGCACCTACACTGCCTTCGCCTTTTGTATCAATGACTTCTTTTGTTTCTCTTGAATCAAAATAATATACGTGTGAATACGGCTGGTAGGCTGTACTGTGCCCGTTGAAAAGCTTCCGGTGTTTGGCTCTGACTCTGTTTAAACAACCACACTGCCGTCCAGCAGCCGCAGTCTTGTACACAGAGCCCCCTGGTTTCAGAGCCCGTCTGTGGGCAGGTCAAACAGAGTTGATGTCACCCCATAAGCTAGTCTAGTTCCAGGGGCCCCAGGAGGTCAAATCGATTTGGGAAGCTCTGATGACCTGGTCTGATCTTAGGCTGACCCTAGTCAGAAAGTTTCCCAAAGTTGGTAAATTTCTGGACCATCTCAGGCATTAAATTAATCCATTTTGGGGGGAGGGGTGTCTGAGTGATCGTGAATTACATGAGTCTTGAGTCTGCCTTGAGTCAGATGCAGGCCCCTAGACAGGGCAACTAGTGTGGTCTCCACCATGGAGCAAACAGAACTTGCTCCCTCCCTCCCACCCTCCGTGAGCCCCTGAGAAACCAGCCCGTGGACACCCTGCTTTCTGGCTTGTGGCCTCTAGCACCCCGAGGAAGTAAAAGCCTGTGGTTGTGAGCGGACCTTCTAGTCATGTGTAACAGCAGCCTTGAGAACTCCAGAAACAAAGGGCTTTTACTTAGAGTTTTAACCCTGAATTCCTACTTCTTGCTTTGACTTTGACTTGGTTGCTGAGGTGATTACTCAGGGCCACAGTGAGATTTTAGACCCAGGACATCTGCCCTGGTCCTCTAGCACGTGCCGCGTGGCTTCCAGGCTTAGCTTCTGGATTGTCTCGGTGACCTCATAATCACGGGTTGAGTGCCCAGCACAGATTTACCTGCCTTTCAGGTGATACCCACTCTCCCTCCTCCAGAGGGGTGCCCAGCACTGCCCCTGTCACCCCTAGCAGAGTCAGATTTGGGGTCAGCACAGAATTTGAATTTCATGCCATCCAGGGCACTGCATGTGAAGGGCATCTAAAATTAGTTCTCAGGGTCTGGCTGAGAAGCTGTTTGCATAGCTGGGCACATCAGTGTAATTAAGGAAGTGGGTCACGTTAGTGCAACTTCAGGTGGGCTAGCAGGAGCCCAGAAGAATGCAGGGGCGGGGGCATAGTTCAGAGAAGAATTTAAACTTACGTGTAACTGAAGTGCATGAATACGTCCCCAACCACGTGGTGGTTTCCCACGTGAAGTGGCCGGGCCCTGACAAGCACTGTTCTTGCTCCTGCAGGCTGTGCTGTTAATTTCACGCCCACCTGTGCCATGACCGTGGCCATGACTGTGGCGGTGACCCGGGTGTGCATTCATGCTGAGATGCTCTCCTCGAAGTGGATCTGGGGGGTACCTCCTGTCTCTCCACTCTGCGTCTGCAGCAAATAAAAGGATAAAGCAGAAGGGAAAGAAGATGGGGCTGCCAAGGATTAGAGGAGAATGTTGTCAGACCAGGAACTGAGTGTCGGAAAATTCCAGGGACTCCAGAGAGGCTGTGATTTCACAGCTCAGGTGTCCGCTCAGCACCCCCACCCATCTCCCTAGCTCCCATCTCAGACCCCTCCTCATCCTCTGAGTGGCCCTCTTCCACACACCCTCATGTTCAGGAATTTAGTCACAATTCCAAGTGCTGGTTTGTAATTCCTGCAGAGGACTTAGGTAGATGCTCCTCTCCCTGGGTGAGGCTGCTGCTTAGTGAAGTTGATAAAGATACTGTGGGAAACAGCCTGTCCTAATAGAAGCTTCTGGAGATACCTGGAGACCAGGGCAGTGGGTGGACCAGGGGCAGTTTCCACCTGACTCAACTCCTTCCTCCTGCCACGACTGCAAACCTCGAGCCACACCCTTGTCCCTGTGGGTCCATCACACCAGCATCACCTATGAGCCCCCAGATGCTGTGACTGATACAGAGAAAGGACACCAGGGAGAAGGGACACATTTTCCAGGTGTTAATCACTTGAATTTAGTGAAATTCACTAAAATCCAAAATATTCCAGTTAGCTGTGATTGAGTCTTTTTCTTTTTTGTCTTCTTTTATTGCAGTCATTTTTAAAGTACTTTACAATGGATTTTTAAAGTACTTTACGATGGATTTTTAAAATCCTCAATTATATATTTACCCAATAGTCCTGAATTATAGACCATCATGTAATTACATAATTATGGACTTTCAGAAATGCATATTACTACTTCATAGTCCGTACGGAGCTGTTATGGACTGTTATGCAATTGTATAATTAGAGATGTGATGAAGTACATGCTGTTATGTGATAGCTTGAGCCGTTGTAGTGGGTCGCGTCAAGATCCACCCATAGAATGTTCTGGATGTCTCGTCATTGCCAGTCTGCTGGCTGGCCATGGTCTTGACCCAGAGGGAACTCATCAGACCATAAGTGACCATGTGTGGACTCAAGAGAACAAGGCTGTCACAGTGAATGAAGAAAACGAGGCAATTGCAAATTATCTTTAACAATATTTTGGACTATAACTCACATTGTACTAAAAAATCATTTCTATCAGGCATCTGAGGAGAAACATGTTTCATTTTTCAAAGTTAATATAACATGGTGTGAAAGTTGAATGTGGATGCTATGTGATAGGTCACTGTCCTGAGGAGTCTAGCTAACAAAGTCACTGACTATCCTTTGAAAACCTATCAGTTTCTTGCTGAATTTAGGAGCCTTGTGAGAGAGACACTTCCTGTAATTGAAAGGTATTTAAAGAAAAATTTTCATGTAGGAATGCTGCTCAATACACATAAGATGCTGCGGTCCAAAATCAGTGACGTTCCCATTTTATGTTATTTCTGCAAAAAGGTGACAGTCTCTCAAAGAGCAATCCTCCCAGAAGGAGGAATGTATCCAGTCAGAACTTGAGTTTCGACTGAAGGCCCATGGTGCTGCTTGTTCGTGGTCCCTGGGAAGACGCCCAGCCTCTGAAGTCGGGCCGCTTCTGCTTCACTCCGCCAGGTCTGCCTGTTGCAGCCGGGGCTGATGTGGGCATGTCCGTGTGATGGAAACCCTGGTTAGCAGGCACGGCTTGAATGAAATTAACAGCCTAGACCTCACTGGCCTGGTATGTTCCAAACACACACCAATCTGTTTCACTGACTAGGGGGTGGTGAGCGGAAGACAGAGACGGTCACACAAACAGGAAAGGAAACCTGTAAACCCCTGCCCCACCCCTTTCACCATCAGGCCTTCAGACCACACAGGAAAAGCATCTGGTCCTACAGGACAACATTTTATTGGGCAGTTTCTAAAACCGATTCCTTAGAATGAGAACTTACTTATCGTCTTTTCGTTTGATCCGTGCCAAGCGCCCCTGACAACCTCCTTTGCTGTGCCGTTAGAGGGCTTCTGGATCCTGAAACAACATGCAAGAGCAGAAGCAAAAACCAAGTCACACTGTGAGTTGCTGGAGAGCAGTTTGCTGGAAGAATGAGACCCTCACGCAAATAGACTTCTTAACCACGGTGTTCCTCCGAACATTTGATGTTTGAAAAGGCACAGTAAAAACAGTTGCAAGAGCAACCTTATTGTATAAAACCAGGAATGAAAAAAACATGAAAAAATGTCACCCAAGCGATTCCCTGTGCCTGGGTGGAAACTTCCTGGCTTCCAGGTGAGGAGGATGGCTGTAACTACAGGAACCACCCACAGCAGCCCCTCCCAGCTGGGAGCTAGAGCTAGCTTAACCTTTCAAGTGCTAATAGAGAAAATAGTTTGACCTCCAGTGGGAAGCACTTACAGGCAGCAGCATGGAAAATTAGAAAACAAACAAAAACAAGGATTAGTTAGATTTTGGTTCACCTCAGGACTTCAGAGGAAGCATCTTCACTAGTCACCACATTAGGTAAATAAATAGATGTGATTAAAGGAGCAAGGTTTAGGGGGTTTAATTAACATAAATTCACAACAGCTTGTCAGGAACCACATTTCAGCAAAGGCACCGTACCACGCTTATGATTCCAAATAGATCCAAGTGGAAATGGCCCATGCGATCCACACACAGATTTCTGCTCCAATTTTCACAACATCCAGCAGGTGATATCTCTGCAGTGCTGTGATCGAGAGATGCAGGGCAAGCCATGTAACTTCCAGCAACCGTGCCAGTGGCCGCCAGAGCTCTGGCGCTTTCATGAGTCTGCGCATGAATAGAATCCTGTTGGCAAAAGTCGTGCAAGGAGTAATGTGGTTGCTCTGTGGTCCATATTTCATAGAAATCCCTGTAGAAACCGAAGTCATATCTGTTTCAGAAAGAAACAGACTATGGTTTGCATAAATCTTTCTTCTCAAGCAGACTTACCCACAAAGTTCGGAATAAAGTCTCTTTCGGAAGGATTCCTTGGCTCTGGGTAATGTGTTCATCAAGGTAACCACTTATTAAAAACTTTGAGAAAAGAAACCTCTTGAGTTATGCCTACCATGGCTCTCGTCTTCAATAATGTTTTATCATTATGCCAACTTGATCACATAAAGGCCAACGTACAAGAGTACACCAAACAAACAGCTCTCCTGGGCAGTGACACTGCTGTAGAATGAATGCTTGCTGTTCTTATTTAGTCACTGAGTTGTGCCTGACTCCGTTCGACCCTATAGACTGCAGCCTGCCAGGCTTCCCCGTCCTCCACTGTCTCCCAGAGTTTGCTCAAACTCATATCCACTGAGTTGGTGATGCTACCTAACCATCTCATCCTCTGCCACCCGCTTCTCCTCCTGTCTTCAATCTTTCCCAGCATCAGGGTCTTTCCCAGTGAGTTGGCTCTTGGCATCAGGTGGCCAAAGTATTGGAGCTTCAGTTTCACCACCAGTCCTTCCAATGAATATTCAGGGTTGATTTCCTTTAGGATGGACTCGTTTGACCTCTTTGCTGTCCAAGGGACTCTCAGGAGTCTTCTCCAGCACTACAGCTTGTGTCCTCTCAAATCTCTGTGTTATTGAAACCCTAACCCCCCAAGGTGATGGTGTTAGGTGGTAGGACCTCTGGGGTGATGAGGTTGCAAGGGTGGAAGCTCCATGAATGTGATCAGTGCCCTGTCAGAGGCCTGAGAGAACCAGCACTCTCTCTGCCACGTGAGGGCACAGGAAAAGCCCCGTCTGTGGACCGAGAGGCAAGTCCTCATCAGACCCCAGATCAGCTGGTGCCTGGATCTTGGCTTCCCCACCTCCAGAACAGTAAGAAAGAAACGTTTGCTGTTCTAGCCCCCATGAGTGGTATTTTTTGTTATAGCAGCTCAAACAGACTAAGACAGAGGTCCACTGGCTGTTCAAAACATCCTGCAATGCTTTAGGTGTTAGGAGCAAAAAGTCAAATTAGAGTCAGTAATGACACAGACGTATTCTTCAAGCGGACTGCCTCCTGGCCTGATGGGGCACATGTACAGCTTTACCACCGATTAATGATACCGAGTCTTACTCTACACCGGCACTCTCAAAGTCCAAGCAACTTAGGGGAATAAACCTTCATCTCTCAAGAAATTTGCAGTTGAGGGACAAGGCATAAATATGCAGAGAGAACTTTTCCATACAGGATTGCAAGTCCTGAGGCGGGGCTGCAGGAAGCCCAGATCAAGGGGAAGTCACAGTGGATTCACAGACGAGGCAGACTTCTAGGATAAGTAGGGTGTCGCTGGCTTGTTACCAAACAATGCCAAAGTGAACACTGGTACTGCTGCCTCAGGGGCCTCCCTGGTAGCTCAGCTGATAAAGAATCTGCCTGTAGGAGATGGAGATGCAGGAGACCTCAGTTCAACTCCTGGGTCAGGAAGATCACCTGGAAAAGGGATAGGCCACCCACTCCAGTATTCTTGCCTGGAGAATCCCCATGGACAGAGGACCCTGGTGGGCTACAGTCCATGGGGTTGCAAAGAGTCGGACACGACTGAGTGACTAAGCACAGCACAGTGCCATCTCAAAATATATTCAATAAATAATGGATATGTAGGGTGATGTTGGCTTGTTACCGACTAGTGCCGAATTGGACACTGGTAGTACTCTTGCCTGGAAAATCCCATGGACGGAGGAGCCTGTGCGGCACCTGCTGCCGTCTATGGGGTCGCACCGAGTCGGACACAACTGAAGCGACTTAGCAGCAGCAGCAGCAGCAGTGCTGCCTCAAAATAAATTCAATAAATAATTGATATGAATTGAACTGAAGTGACTTAGCAGCAGCAGCAGGTTGCTTCCGGAGAAGGCAATGGCACCCCACTCCAGTACTCTTGCCTGGAAAATCCCATGGATGGAGGAGCCTGGTGGGCTGCAGTCCATGGGGTCGCTAGGAGTTGGACACGACTGAGCGACTTCACTTTCACTTTTCACTTTTCACTTTCATGAATTGGAGAAGGAAATGGCACCCCACTCCAGTGTTCTTGCCTGGAGAATCCCGGGGACGGGGGAACCTGGTGGGCTGCCGTCTCTGGGGTCGCACAGAGTCGGACACGACTGAAGCGACTTAGCAGCAGCAGCATTGCTTCCTTAAAATATACTCAATAAGTATCCAATAATGTGTCTGTTTCAAAGATGTTTAAATTTAAAAGCTTGCAAATCCTGATACCAACAATGTGTCATCAAGCAGAATATACATTTGCAAAATGATCCTAAAAGATTAAGGGGAGATGAACAATTGCACAAATGTACCCCTGGTTGGACATGACCCTCATGAGCGGGCGATTCTGACCTGCCCAGGTAAAGGTGAAGGTACCTATGACTGTGGGTCAGACAGCAATCAAACAAAAGCACCTGCAGTGTAAACCCACCAGATCCCAAATTAAAATACACATCCACCTACTCGTAAAGGAGATACGAGTATCCACAGTCGCTGGGACTACTCTTCCTGATAAAGCATCCTTTTTAACAAAACTGAAAATCGATGATAGAAGAAGTTTCCAAATTGACACGAGCCTTTTCAGAAACTGAAAATAGATCTTCCTGTCAAAGGCTAACAGTGCTGTCCTCTGTCTGGACGACACAGGGAGCAAAATTATCCGATTTTCATTTCCTCAATTTCACTCCACACTGGTAAAACGTGTGAGTATTGATTCATCCGCTGAAACAAAAACCAGACGAGCTCTTCACCCCAGCAGGGTCAGATGGGTTTGAGGGTGTCTAATTATACCTGGAGAGAGCGTATAAATCTTCCCCAGTCATTACGGGGGCGTTTGCGTCCAAAGGCATCATTCGAATCCCCTTAACCCACCACATTTCCTCCCTTTGTTTTATGGGAGGTCATGGGTCCCAGAGTTAATATTATCATGCTTCACAGACTTTCAAATTTGTATCGGAAATAAGATTTGCTGCATGAGAAAGCTGGTATGCTCCTCTGTTTGCACAAGCAAATCTATAACTATGCATCGCAACTGTCTCTCTACATACACACAGGAAATACAGATAAGCAGGAAGTACACATATATACGCTTTCATTTTTCACCCTCGGGCCCACCGTAAAGATCTGATTTCCAGGTCATCACTCTAGGACATAAAATATTTATGTCCCCAAGAACATCTTGAATTTCTCCAAATTATATCATTAAATTAGGCATGCTTACTATTCCACCAGAAAAACAGTAGGTTATGTGAAAAGAAACTAATTCTATATAAATAATCAAGGTAAGTGTTGAAATTATTATTAACATGCCCATATAATATTTGTTTAAAGTTGAATTGCATTTTTTGTTTTTTTCAGGTACCAAATCAACTTCCGATGAATTACACTAAAGGTTATTTGCCTTCATATTTTTACAAAGGAATAAAATATTGTGTTTCTTTTATATAGAAACAGCACCAAAATAAGGAAATGTGATAAACTTGCCTCAAAAGCACCAGGCTTTTGTAATAGTTTCAGGAAAGTGATTATGGTATCTATGTATCAAAGGAACCAAAGGGTCTGACCGAACGCCATACCTGGGATGCGCGAAAGGTGACCCTGGCATTTTTATTGCTGAGTTTTCCCTCCCTCTCCTGGGCACACTCATGAATTGGCATTGTACACCGCAGGTCATTTGGCAACCTGCTTTGTTTGCTCATGGACATTTTTCCAAGTCAGCGAATGTGGGTTTACATCATTCTTTTTAATAGCTGAATAGTATAGATGTTCACTAATTTATTTAACAGATTCCCTTTGATGAACATTTAGGTCGATTCCCATTTCCTTCAATATAAATAATGTTGTAATGAACATTATTGTACATATATCTTGGCTTGACTTATCTAATTCTTTCCATTAAATATATCAGAATCAAACTTGACCCTTAAAAGTAAGCTTATTTTAAGTTTGATCACTTTTACACATTTTGTCAAATTATCCGGAAAATGTCAGTGTTTGTGCCAATTCTGACCCATAAAATGCAAAAGGGTAGCTTTTTTTTTTTTCCTTTTCTTTTCTTCCAAGATGATGCTGGACAAATGAAATTTCCAGGTCATTTTTATTATAGGAAGTTGATTACTGGTGAAGTGGAATATCTTTTCATATTTGATTTGCTATGCATATTTCTTCTTTTGTGAATTCTCTGACAATTTGCATTTCACATGCTTTGTAATTAGAGTTGTGTTCCGTTTATTACTATTTAAGCCTTCTTGGATGCTTGATACACATGCTGCTGTTTATGCAGAAATCTTTGCTGACATGAAATTTATTTTAGTGTGAAAGGTGATGCAGAGCTCCAGCTTAATTTTTTTACAGCCTTGCGCATTAATTGATATTTTTTCTTGGTGGTCTGAGGCATGCATAGACAGAGGGGCCTGGTGGGCTAACGTCCATGAGGTCGCAGTGAGTCGGACACGCCTGAGAGACTAAACCACGTATTTCATCTACTACATTTCTAAATCTCTCTTTGCGCATACACACGTTCCTGGGTGGGCTCCTCTCTCCACGTGGCTGACTCGGGTTTATTACCTAACTTTGTAATGGATAATAACCACCAGAGGGGACAACCTCCTTCCCCCTCCTCCTCGGAGATGGGACAGGGGTCAGAGGGCCCCTCCAGGTTCCTGACGGGCGCTTCCCGGCCGTGAAACCTCAACAACTTGCTCAGCCTCTAAAATGGACAGAAAGACTGCAGCAGCCCCTCAGGGTGGCTTCTCTGAGAGGAGTGGCCTGGAAAGCACAGGATCAGCCACAGAGCAGGGCCATCTCGTGGATCGTCGCCAGGATGTTCCTGATTGTTCAAAGACATTCCTTTTTCTAGATAAATTTTGGAAGCGGTTTTAGAAAATTAACTCATTGCGAATGGGTTGGAATTTTCACTGGTATTATATTAAATATATTAATCTATATATGGATACTGGGCAACTGAAGTCTTATTGATACTGAACATTGTCAGCTAAGAATAAGGTACTTTATTTATTAAAGATTTATTTTGCCTGCCTTCACATTGTGTTACAGCTTTCCACGTTGGCCAGCACTTCCAGAGGAAATGTAAGCATGGCCAAAGAGGGAGAGAGACTGTGTTTCCCTTCGAGTGTGAACAGAATGGCTCTGTGCTTCTTCTGTACCTCTTGCATGAAGCTGATTTCCTCCTCAGCCTTCCAGCTGTCCACCTGGCTCTGCGCGTCCACCTGCACCATCTCCACGCTCATGCCGGTTGCTGGTGGAACTTAGGAGGAGGCCGCAGCTGCCCCAGGATGTGTTCCCCATGGCCTTCTCATCTCACTGTCCAGGGTGGGGAAGAGGGAGCCAGGACGAGGCCTGTTTACAGCCCAATCATGTCCTGTTTCTGCCCTGAAAGAGGCATTACAAAGATGGGGCCATACCCTAGTTCAGAAAGGATATTTTCTCTTAGACATTGACATTTTAATTCTCTTTGGTTCTCATTTTTGTGGTCTAGTCATTTATGTAAATGTGCATTATACTACAGTGCTTTGCTTATTTGAAGTGTATAAATTATTTCCGGTAATAGAACGAAAAAGATTTTTAAAAATGCAAGGAAAATCCTGCGTTTTCAGTTAGGAGCATGATTAGAGACGGGGAAACGGCTTCAAGGAGCCAGCATCACAAGGCCCAGCTCTTCTCTTATGAGGCTTCGGGCTTCAGCACTGGTGTTTAACCGCCGAAGCTTCACTTTGCTTTTTGATGACATTGTTATCACGATGATTTTCTCCTAAGTCTGTAGTGAGGTTTGTATGTGCACAGTGTGTGGCTTCATCAATTAACAGTGAGTTCTCTGTTATTATAATACATATTATAAAGCTTGAGGACTTGAGATGATGAGCTTTTTGCTCTTGGATAACTGAATTAGTGATGTTAACAATAACTTCAAAAAATACAACTGCCTGTAGCCAGATATTTAAAAAGATTAGAAATCAGAACTGTCAAGGTTGTTTTGTGTGGTAAAATAAATAATTGGTGCTAATTATAAGAGGGCCCTTATGCACTGATGATCAAACAGCTTGACACATGAGCCTGGATGGTTCCTACTCCACGGGGGAGGGTGACTGGAGTACACACAGCCAGGCCCTCACTCTTCCTAGAAGATGGTCCAAGATTCATTAAACCACAACTTCTACTAGAGTCATATTACACCACCAAATTGTGTGTGTGTGTGTGCATGCTTAATCACTAGGTTGTGTCCAACTCTTTGTGACCCCATGGACTGTAGCCTGCCAGGCTCCTCTGTCCATGGGATTCTTTAGGCAAGAATACTGGACTGGGTTGCCATTTCCTTCTCCAGGGGATCTTTCAGATCCAGGGATAGAACCAGCACAGGTGGATCCTTTACCGGCTGAGCCACAAGGGAAGCCCAAGAATACTGGAGTGGGTAGCCTATCCCTTCTCCAGTGGATCTTCCAAACCCAGGAATTGAACCGGGGTCTCCTGCATTGCAGGTGGATTCTTTACCAACTGAGCTATCAGGGAACCCCCCCTGCATTGGCAAGAGGATTCTTTACCAGTCGTACCACCTGGAAAGTGAGAAGCCCATATAAGAACCCCATATTTTCACTATCATATTTCCTACTGTTCCTAGAAAAGTACTCAGCAAAAACTAGTTTTCAATTAATATTTTCTCAAGGTAAAATTTAGGATTTCATGATGTTAGTAACAGTGATTTTAAGCATTAAGGAAAACAAAAAAGAAAGGGGAGTGTTGCCCGCTACTTAACATTCTTTGCATCTTGCCTGTACTAGATAATAACAACCTAATTACTGCAAGAAAATCCAACCAGTCCATCCTAAAGGAGATCAGTCCTGGGTGTTCATTGGAAGGACTGATGATGAAGCTGGAACTCCAATACTTTGGCCCCCTCATGCGAACAGTTGACTCATTGGAAAAGACCCTGATGCTGGGAGGGACTGGGGACAGGAGGAAAAGGGGATGACAGAGGATGAGATGGCTGGATGGCATCAATGACTCGATGGACATGAGTTTGGGTAAACTCGGGAGTTGGTGATGGACAGGGAGGCCTGGCGTGCTGTGATTCATGGGGTCGCAAAGAGTTGGACATGACTGAGCGACTGAACTGAACTGAACTGAATTCTTCTCTCAGGAGCAAAGGGCAGTTTTCCAAGCTGTCCTTTAAAAATTGGGCTAGAGATTCACAAGACACTTTAACAAAGTATTCAGACATCAAATAAGCACGTAAAAATATGCCCACCATTTTAGCAATTAAGGAAATGCAAGTTAAAATGATGAGGTACTGCTCCACACTTATTAGGATAGAAACTACTATAAATAAACAAACTTGACAGTTCCACCCATGATCAGGACAACCAGTGGAAACCACACAGAGCAGCCTCAAAAATCACTGGGCAAACTGAGATCGTTCAGTGACCTTTAAGCATATTCTTGGAGACTTTCAATGCTCTCTCATTGTTAGTTTTTGACGTAGAGGAAAATGAATAGTGAAAGTAATATGAATTTAGTACATTGTAATTGAAAACATTAGAAACATTGAGAATTAAAACGGTTGGCTTCTCCGGAAGAAGACTTCTCAAGAGTAGTCTGAACAGTACAGTTGTTCCTTTTTTTTACGACTTCCACGACAGGTGGAGCCTTTACTGTACCTGGGTGAGCGATCGCGCTCCTCTCTGAGCTTGCATCAGCATCCAGCGCCGTGTCCTTCCTCTAGATGTGGAGAAAGGCTCCGAGATGCCTGTAGCCTGAGGTTCGTGCTGGTGTCTCTTCCCGGGGATGCCTTTGCTGGTGACTGCACCATCCAAGTCTTTGACTGAAGCTTCACTTCCAAGGCTGATGCTTCATTTGTTTGTTGTACATTCACCTCTTTTGGCCGATTTTCTCTTCCAGCTGTCCATTTTTGCAAAGTGTCACAGGAGGACACAGGCAGGTGACAGAACCAGGCACCATGCTGTCTATGTCTGGATGGGACCTCAGACGTGCACCGACCAGTCCCAGCTAGCATGATGGACTCGGTGCCAGTGGTCACTGGTCGTGACCTGCGTCTGTCACTTATGGACTGACTGGCTTGTGGATGCAGGATCCAGCAGCAGTGTCTGTCTGTGATGAAATTACTCACAGTGAATATTCCCTAGTGATGAAATTTCAACCATGTTGTGGGGCTGATATTAGTTAATTAAACCATGGGAAGTGAAACCCGAGGTACCAGAGCCCTCCAAATTGAAGACTTGAAGGACTCAGAACTCTCAGACATTGCTGGGGGCTTGTAGAAGGATGGCAGCTTCTTACACAAGTAAACGTGTCCTTAACGTGTGACCTAGGAATACAGCTCCTAGGCGTTTGCTGTAAATAAATGTCCACACGAAAACCTGCACACAAATGTTCACAGCAGCTTTCTTTCTGCTTAGGAAACAACCCAACTTCCTTAAATGGAGGAAGGAATATACAATAGGACACTCTCCAGTGCGGGGAGGGGGAGAAGACTATTGATACGTAAAGCGAGATGGGCAAATCTCACGAGATTGTGCTGAATGTGTGAGGTCACAGGTGACATAATGCATGATTCCATGTTCAAGACATCCTGGAAGAGGCAGAGCCTTGGGGACTGAGAACCAATCAGGGAAGAGTTTGTCCGCAAAGTAAAAGCGAGCTGCGGGAGATGGGTTGTACCCTGCTCTGGGAGAACTGCTCTGTGCCCTGAGTTTGCCAGAGGTTACATGAATCTGTAAGTGTGTTAAAACTTATAGAACTGTACACCAAAAAAGATAAACAAAAATTAAATTTAAGGATTGTTAATTTAAAGAAAAGAGTTGGAATTTTTGCCCCGTTCTTTTAATTGACTGACTTTGAGGGGGAAAAGGTTTTGCCAAAAGGAAATAGGTTATTGTATGGCTCAGTGCAACGTTATCTGTAGCCAACCTCTGCATATGATAATGTACTGTAATAATAAAAGCAGTGAAAATGTAGCCATCTAAAATCATGTTGTAACTCTCATGAGTGGAGAAGAAAGGAAACGTTCACGGGAAGAGGATTTGAATGAAAGTTAATTCTCACACTTGAGAGAGAGGTGGAATGTCAAAGCCTAAACAGGGGAGTCGAGACCGACTGGCGTGACAGTGTGATTTGGAGACAAGAGGGAAATGATAAACCATCTGCTGAAAGGGTTCCAAGCAGGTGCCTCAGGGGCTGGTGGAGCTGGGAGAAGGGATGAAACCAGAGTCCAGCTTTTTTCTGACAATTTTTGCAGAACAATTTTGCAATTGTGCATATCTTAATAAAAATAAAATTTTTCTAAAAAGTAAAAGAACTGACTAATATGTGGCATAAAATGAGAGTACATTAACTATTTTTATACCAAAACATGATAGTGATTTTTTTGAAAAGTGAGTTCTGGAATACGCTTGCTTTATTTCTTTTGTCACTTTATATTATTTAAGTTTTAAATAAGGTTTATAATTCAATATTTTTGAAGTACATGCATTTCTTTTACCCTAAGGAAAAATAACATTTCAAAAATTGTTGGTATGGGAAGATTAATTCAACATCTACAAATGACCCAAAGATATTGGCATCATCTTACTTCTCATCATAAGTCAGAAATAACAACACAGAATCTCTAAAGTTTTTCTTTCTGGGAGATTTGGGTGGTCACAAATGATCTTTCCAAACCAGGCAGGATGCAGGCATCCTTTGCGTGTAGATAGGTTGGTTTCTTCCCAGGTGGTGCTAGTGGTTAAGAATCTGCCTGCCAGTGCAGAGACTCAAGAGATGGGGGTTCGATCCCTGGGTCAGGAAGATCCCCTGCAGAAGGAAATGGCAACCCACTCCAGTATTCTTGCCTGGAAAATCCCATGGACAGTGGAGCCTGACAGACTACAGTCCAAGGGGTCGAAAACAGCAGGACACGATTGATCACATATTCAACACGGCACAGGCCAGCTTCTGTATGACAGTGTGTTTATTTGTATTTTGGTAGATAGTTCAGATGTGTTTTAAGTCAGGAGTCTATACCTCCAGAGTCTAATGCCTGATGATATGAGATGGAGCTGATGAAATAAGAACAGAAATAAAGTGCACTATACATATACACAGAATGTCTTTGAATCATCCTGAAATCATCTCCCCTCCAGTCCATGGAAAAATTGCCTTCCACGAAACTGGTCCCCAGCACCAAAAAAGGTTGGAAACTGCTGTTTCAAGTGATTCACCTAGATATTGTTTTAGGGTTCAAGTATAATTCAATGGACTGTATAGTCCATAGGGTCGCAAAAAGTCAGACACGATTAAAGGACTCTTCCTTTCATAAACCGTGAAACTAAATAATAAACAAGTTTGAACAAGACTTTCAGGTATATTCTTAATGTAACTGCATGTTTTCTAGAAAGATAACTTAATACATAGAATGCATTTTTCCACAAATGTTTTATTTTGGATATCAAACTATTACCTCTTGAGTCTAGTTTTTGTAATATCACTCTCTGAGTGACACCTTGAAAAATAGATATAATTCTTGAAAATACTTTTGTCTGTTTATATGTATTAAAAAGTCCAATAAGAATTGCAGAATTCCACTTGGAAAATTGCCTGCTTGTCTCTAATTTGTTTATAACACACTATGAGTCAACCTCGATGGTAAAAGATTTCAGAAGATGTGCCTTATATAACTGTAATTATAATGTGCATTTATTTTGTGCCGTCCACTGACATCAAAGGGTACATTTCCTTCTGCCCTTAACTGTTCTGCCCAGCTTTGAAGATGCCTGGGAAAACCACAAGTGAAGAGTCCCGCTACCCGGGGCCCACACCAGCATTGTAGAGGAAATGCATTTTCCACTATAAAGTGTATCACAATTTCTTTGTGGTCCCAGGATCTGAGGATGGACATGTCAACTTTGCCGGATGGCTCCCTGGCGGGGAGCCCTGGTACTGGACACCTGGTGGGAGGCCTGTGCCGGGGACTGGACATGGATTTTCCCTGGACAGCAGCTGCTCTAAACATGTAGAGAGACAGCCAGAGATGGCCGGTCCATCTGGAAGCTGCTGCCTGCAGCACAGAGCTGGACTGACCAGGGGAAGGCATGGAAAAGGGCCCAGGGTCCCGGCCCTTCACACCCTGGGAACCGACTGAGGAGAAACCCGACAAGGGATAGAAACCAGAGCTCCAACTTGTTTTTTTTGTTTTGTTTTGTTTTTATCATTTTTATTTCTTTACCAAACTCACCAAAGTGATCTTTTGAGGTTAAAAGTGGGTTGGGACATTAGCTTCTTAAGCAGATTCAATGGTTGGTTACCAGGATTTTCTAGCCCAAAAGTCACAAGCTTATGAAGTTACTTTAGAAAATCCCTACAAGGCAAATGCTTCATTAAAAAAAAGCACTCATGAAAGGGTTGTCGGTCGCGCAGAGTAAGAACCCGAGGGGAGGTGTGGGAGGAAGAAAGACTCCTGTGCACCAGGCAGTGTGCCCACCACCCTTTGCAGTCATGCATATTATTGTTATCTTTGCAAATGAAACAGAGCTTCAGGGTGGTTAATAAACAGAGCCAAGGTTGCACAGCTAGTCACTGGTGGAGACTGAATTGACACTCACAGCTCTGCTTCCCAGGTCCCCACAGACCCGCCAGACCCGAGCCACGTGGGAGCCCACGTCACAGTGGGATAGCAGGGTGGAGGCCACGGAGCCGGCCCAAGTCCAACCCGGGCGCCAGCTTCATTGTAGGCATCATCTGGACACCAGACTTGTGCCCTGAGCAATTAAGTGCTATCCTCTCTGGGCCAGACCTAGAATTCAAGGAGTCCACAGCCGTGACCTGCAGGTCGGTGACATTACCCCCTTCTGCTCTGGACAGAGAACACCTCACCCTTCCTGGGACTAGTACCTGCTTCTGGTACAGTCTGCCGCCCCGCATGCTGTGCTATTGCACGGAGGGTGTGCAGGGCTCCTCATTCACCAGCATAAGACTGGATGCCTCGACCTCAGCCAGGGGTCCATCTGAGGAGCTGTGGCCAGAGCCAGGATGACCAGCCCCCAGCCCACCCAGAAGCAGCGGCTTTCCTGGGAGCCAGAGTGGTCTAAGTGCTCCAAGGAAGGGTCGTGTCAGGACAACGCTGAACTCCTGGGACGCTCTTCTCCAAGATGGGAATTCTGCTGGAAACAATGGACTTGCCTGGAATTCCTCAAGGGGTGGGGTTGGGCACAGGCCCAAGACTCAGGATGCTGACCTCATCAGGGGTCTGTGCACCCTGGGATTTGCAGGACGTGAGGTCCTGTTGGAAGCAGGAGGACACTTCCAGCAGGGGACAGAGAAGGAGCCCAGGAACCTGCCCTCTGCCCTGTGCAGTCCTTGTGCGGGTGGGCTGGCTGGTCGATTCTCAGAGACGCAGACCTCAATTCCCTGTGTCGAAGGGCCTTCTAGGGGAGCTGCTAGGCCAGGATGATCCAACATGGTTATCACAGGAGGCAGGAGGCTGCTGCGTCCTGGGAGCAGAGAAGAGGTTCTGATGGGGTAGAGGGGTGTGAAAGGTTATGACGAGATGCATATATATAGATATGTCTAGATTTATATATGCATATTGCAGCTTCCCTGGTGGCACAGCAGGAAAGAATCTACCTGCTAGTGTAGGAGATGTGGGAGACTCGGGTTCGATCCCTGGGTCAGGAAGATTCCTCTGGAGAAGGGCATGGTAACCCATTTCAGTATTCTTGCCTGGAGAATTCCATGGACAGAGGAGACTGGTGGGCTACAGTCCACAGGGGTCTCAGTCAGACATAACTGAGTAACTGAACAACAACATGGATATTTCTGGATGTATCTGAGCATATATGGGCTATACGGGCACCTCCTAGTGTTCCCATTTCGGTGACAATGGCAAATGCTCTTTCAGCCTGAGAAGGGGCAGACAACCAAAGGCTCAGACCCGCTGCAGATGAACATCAAGGAGCCCCAGCTCCAACACAAGCTGGCTGGATTGAACTGCTGTCCAGGGTTAAGGTGGATCTGGAGTGGTATTGACGGGGTGGTGGGGACAAGGTCTCCAGGGCTTTGAAACCAGTCACAACAGCAGGACGTGGCCGATTCCTTGGGCCACCCGCAGATAGGCCAGGGCAGATCTGGGGAGGGGAACAGGTGGACAAGATGAACAGGTCCGTGTGGCCCAGGATGCTGGCACCGCCCCCCAACCCCTGGGTCCAGCCTGGGACGTGATGGTTCCCATCGCTCACCTTGGCTTCTGGCTGACCCACCTCGAGTGCTCCCTTCCTGCCTCTTCCAGATGTGCAGGGTCGGCTCCATCCAGGTGCAGGGTTCACCATGTCCAGAGGCAGCCCCACCCACAGGGTGGGATGCAGTGGCCATGGCTCAGCTCCCCTCCTTCAGGGGCCCTCCTCGTGCTGGTGTGGGGTCTGGGCCCCTGTTCCCTCTGGCAATGCCCATGAGACAAGTGGGGTACTTTCAGAGGACTGGTTTTGGGGGAAATGTAGTGTTGGATGCTTTCAGCTAAAATACTGTGATATTATAGTAGTTTCCTAGGACCACTGTAACAAAGACTGAGTGGCTTAAAACAATAGGAATTTATGTCCTCAGCATCCTGGAGGCCAGAAACCCAAGCTCCAGCTGTCTGCTGTGCTGTGGTCCCTGTGAGACTCTGGGGGAGGGTCTGGGGGTGTGGGGACGGGCCTCTCGCCTCTCCCAGCTGCTGGTGTGGATGCTGACCCTCGCTGGCCCTGGGCCTGGAGACAGGGCCGTCCAGTTTCTGTGTCCACATGTAGCTTCTCCCGAGTCTCTTCTGTTCCTCGGCCCTCCCTTCTAGAAGGACACCAGTCCCAGGCCAGCTCGCCCGCAGTGACTTCATCTAACTTGACCGCATTTGCAGAAATGTTATTTCCAATAAGCCACGTTCCCAGGAACAGGGGTCAGGACTTGAACACATCTTCTGGGGGAGACACAACTCCACTCGCCACAGACACTAAGACAAACAAAAGCATCCTCCTGACCCCGAAAGACAGGTGTCGTTCCAGACGCAAGGAATGGCGGCGGCTCGGATGCTACCATGAACGACTCGCTTTACCATGTCGTTATCTTATGTGTCCTGGAAGCCAGAAGGGCCGTCCAGGGGCCCTGTCTGAAATCTCCTTGGGAAGGACGGTGACCTTCAGCTCCAAGGCCCCCGACTCCCTGTCCTTGGTCTGCTCCAGGACACCCCCCTGTGGCTGCCGCCACCCTCTCCCCTTTCCTATTAAATGGCACCTGAATTATTTTATCAATAACTGTGATGCCATATTTCTAACTGCTAAAAAGGTTAACATCTCCGAGTCGCCAGTTAAGTTCGCGCTGCAGCCTGATGATATACTTAATAGCAGCAAAGCGCCCAGCAAATTTCCTGCAACATTAGCTGCATTTAAAAGTATAATCTTATGCAGCTTTTTCTTGCTCAACAACGTTTCAGAATAATGGGGGAACGCATCTATTTACAAGGGAGAAAATAACACACAGTATTTAACACTCCGTGCGATGCTTACAATTCCTTTAGGTGCAAACCCGTAAAAACAGACAAGGGGCTTGAAATACTCTCCACAGGCAGAAAAGTGTTGGAACCTGGGGGACCATAACCAAGTCGCAGGTTATCAAAGGCTGAGGTTTGTCTAATAAGTGGGTGCAGGGCGCACGCGTGTTTTTAGACGTAATTACTATATGCAGAAGGGAAAGGCTTAGCCCTTCTAACTAGCACGTAATGAGCCCCTCATCAATAGGGTCCTTTATAAGGCTTCTCTCTGTGCAGCAGGGCAGAACTGACTGCTGGGCTGCGTGTTTTGTGTCTGGGGCTTTCAGTCTTTCTCCAATGAAAATACATCATTCCGAGCCACTCTTCCAATACATCACAGTCATTTTCGGCACTTGAGTTGTTTTTCTCTCCATTTTTCTTACAAAATCAAGCATCATTACAGCAGGTTTCAAGTGCACGTTAGTGTCTGCAATCTACCCCTGCTTTTCTTTAATATTTCATCATTAAATAGCAAAATAACCTGATATGATCCTAATTTAGTGCCAATTACACTGCATTGATCAAAGTGACCTTTTCATACTGGAGCACAAAAATCAATCCCGCTGTACAACAAATGTCAGGCGGGGAGGGCAACATATAATCTGTGACAATCAAAACATTACTTACAAATGAAATCACCACTGACCCGCACGCCAAGGCAATTTCTGCATCGTGGGTGCTGTTTGTATCTGCAGCTCGTGGTGGGGATCTGGTGGTTCCCTACTGAGCGCCCCCAGACACAGGGCTGGGGTCCTCTGTCCCAGTGGCGGTGGGGGTCAGTGGTCACATCCTGGAGGTCAGGTCAAAGGAGAAGCCCAGAATGTGCTCAAGGTCCTGACTTGTTCCCAGAGCACAAAGGCAGGGCCCCCAGATCCCTCTCTGAGCAGCTGCCCAGAGTGCTCTGACAGCTCTGCTTGGAAGGACCCCCGAGCTAAGTATGTTTGAGGGGGAGGATTTGGGGAAGCAGAACCGTCTCATGGTTTTCATGGTGACGGTGACCCCTACTAGTCTCCCTGGAACTTGGGTACAGAAATCTAGTTTAATCCAAAAATTCCCCTACAATGTATGATTTCAGTGGGCACAACGGGCTTGTCTTTGTTCCCCAGGAAGTGTCCCTGCCCCCGTGTGACACACGGACTCTGTAATGGGAACTCTGATGGTACAGGGTGTGTCCCCCGGTACCTGGGGCTTGAACTTGAGAAGCAGCGGAGAGCATGGGTGGCAGCTTGGAGAAGCCATGTGTCCTTGTCCTGGCCAGTCTCCTGACTTCACTGGTTCCAATTTCATCATCAGTTCAGTGCAGAAAGAGGTTTTCTCCACTTCATGGGCTGGTGTTGGAGTCACATGATATCTAGTGTCTGGCATGTCATACTAGCTCAATAAATATTAGCTATTACTAGAGCAGATAAAAACCAAGATAGGGTACCAGTCATGGTATTCTTTTTTTTTTAATTTTTTATTATTATTATTTTTTTAAATTTTATTTTATTTTTAAACTTTACAATATTGTATTCGTTTTGCCCAACATTGAAATGAATCCACCACAGGTAATCACCCAGTTTATATTTAACTAAAATATTCATTGGAAGGACTGATGCTGAAGCTCCAATACTTTGGCCACCTGATACGAAGAGCTGACTCACTAGAAGAGACCCTGATGCTGGGAAAGATGGAAGGCAGGAGAAGAAAGGGGCAGCAGAGGATGAGATGGTTGGATGGCACCCAGGATTCAATAGACTCAATGCACATGAGTTTGCGCAGCTCAGGGAGATAGTGAACAACAGAGAAGCCTAGCATTCTGCAGCCCATGGGGTTGCAAAGAGTCAGGAATGACTTAGAGACTGAACAACAGCAAAAATAAAATCATCTTCAATGTAACCTTATGGGACTCAAAATACTGGGTCAGGTTTGGTGAGCAAACCTATAAAATGCATTTGACTACCAGTGTACAATCCATGAAAGCTGTCTTTCAGGCATGCCATTGTATTTACCTTCAACCAGAGAGCCACAGCTCTTTGCTCCCCCTCAGTGGTCCAGAAACCACCAACGCGGCCGCAGTGTGCAGTGCGTACAGAGGCTCCTCGCAGCCTGAGCTGGCAGCCAGCTTCCCTGAGGTCTGAACAGACGTGGGGACATGATTTAAGGGGAGGTGCCCAGTGGCCGTCCTCTCCCTGCCCATCCTGACATCAGAACCCTAGAAACAGGGAGTGGCCACACAAGTGCAGAAGGCAGGCTGGAGCGCTGTAGGCCTGACGAGGAGATTCAAACAGTTACAAGAATCTGAAGCTATTCATCACAGATCCCGCTCCAGCGCCGGTGAGGGCTAGCTGCCCTCAGGGAATGCAAGCGTGTTGGTGTGGGAACACGGTGAGCTCATCTGTTCCTCTCCAGGCCAGTCTAGGAATTCTGGCAAGAAGAGCTAGTGACTTAGGAGCATCCTCTCCACGCTGGCATCACCAGTGTCCCTGAACACCTAGTCCAGGCCCGCGGGGGTTTTCCCAGGGCCCTTGGGGCTAGAGTCTGATGACTCCCGACTGACGGAGCTGGATCCAGTTCCAGGCTGGAGAGTGTAGCCCAGGTCCCCTGTGATGAAGCATCTTCAGGCCCGCCTGAGCCAGGTGAGAACTGAGCAATGCCCCAGCCCACGTACAAGCCAGAGCCAGTGCGTTTCACATGGACGCAGAGTCCCTTCCATTTAATGTAAAAGAGCTCTGTGAGTGGGTTGCTGAGGTGACTCCCTTATTCTTTAACATATTTTCCAATGCAATTTGCTGCTTAACAGCCACACTATAAATGACATGATTAAGTTTTATACATTTCTGTTTATTTGATGTATTTACCCAAATGTGACTGTCGTTTTGTGTATGGGTTCAGATGTTCAGAATGGAATCAACTGTTTGCTTGATTCACTTAAATCAACTAACTTTACAAGGGGAAGCTTGCTTTTTCCAGTGTCTTTGTGAAAAAATAAATGTTCTAATACAAAAATGAAATGCCCGAAAAACACATGGAGGATTTTATAAATAAACTTCATCAAACTTATTTCCACTCTTATAGAAAAAATGTATCTAAAAATAATCACCATCAGAAAGTTATTTTCACAATCAGCTACTCTCTAGCTTTCAGTTAAACTTACCGTTTATTTCATCGGATGGTCTGTGTTGGGCTCACTCCCACGACAGTGGAGGGTTTTCACCCCTGGGAGAAGTCCTCTGCAGACCACCCATGCCTTTCTCTGCTGCTGCTGCTACTGCTGCTAAGTCACTTCAGTCGTGTCCAACTCTGTGTGACCCCATGGACTGCAGCCTACCAGGCTCCTCCATCCACGGGATTTTCCAGGCAACAGTACTGGAGTGGGGTGCCATTGCCTTCTCCCCTGCCTTTCTCTGGGGTTTGAGAAATTCACTGGCACATTCTCTTGTGTTCTGTTGTGATCAAAACTAGGGTTTCCCAGGTGGTGCTAGTGGTAAAAATCCACCTGCCAATGCAGGAGACATGAGAGATGTGGGTTTGATCCCTGGGTTGGGAAGGCCCCCTGGAGAAGGGTACAGCAACCCACTCCAGTATTCTTGCCTGGAGAATCCCAGGGACAGAGGAGCCTGGGGTCACAACCAGTTGGACACAATTGAAGCGACTTAACACATGATCCAAACAAAGCAAAGTAAAATTCATCCTAATTCAAAAAATAGCTCCAATTAAAAATTGGGTTTACACACACAAAAACTTGGAGTCTACGCAAAGTAAAATTCATCCTAATTCAAAAAATAGCTTCAATTAAAAATTGGATTTACACACACAAAAACTTGGAGTCTACTTAGTATGCTGTAATTATAATTAACCTTGTAAGAAAAAGGCAGATGAAAAGTAAAGCATTAAATTGTCCAAACGATTAATCCTACAAGGCCAGCCATTAGGACACTGAGATTCCGGTCTTGCCAAATCAATGTCTGAAGTTTCTACTTTTATCTGGTTGTGACCAGTGTGTGCAACTTACGTTACTGATCTTACGGCCAACGTTACATGTTCTTGTTTGTAATCACTGATATTTCAGTGTGAATGGTCCTGTTCACCTTATGAAAGAGTGGGCCAAGAGCAAACAAAATAAATTTTTGTTAAAAAGAATTATGCAATAGAGATATTGCGTGTGTATTAAGATATCTTTATATTTAAAAAAAAATCTGTCGTGTGTAAAACGGATAGCTGGTGAGAAGCTGCTTTATAACCCTGAAGCCCAGCCTGGAGCTCTGTGATCACCAGATGCTGGGACTGGGGTGGGGAGGGAGGCTCACGAGGGAAGGGCCATATGCATAATTATGGCTGATTCGAGGAGGATGGCAGAAACCAACAGAACACTATAAAAACAAAACACAATTTTTTTTTAAAAAGCAGTGAAAGTAGAGGTAATTTTAGAAGAAATGAGGTAGGATTCAGGGGAAAAGAAAGCAATTGGGAAAAAAGCAATAATTGATATTAAAAGTAGATTGGAACATTTGCAGACCTGAGATTCATTATAATTCCTATTAATATTTTTAAAATTCCAAGTTTCTTTACATATAGTGAAAACAAGTCTTAATATACGTTCTTTAGAAATGAAACACCATCTGGCCTAATATAACAATTATCTTCAAGTGGGAGCATTTGATTTTTTTAAAGCATGTCAGATTAATTGATTCCATTAAACTATTTAATAAGAAGCTTGTGTCTTTTTAATATTTATCAATCCATTTGATGGCTTTACTAAGCTTTTTTGAAATTCCCACGTTTGTTTATGTCACTCAATGGTTTTAAGCTGTATTATTTTCCTCTAAAGTTAGTTGATTGCCATCCCACTTTAAACACATTTATTTTATAGCAATAAAATACTACCTGGGTAGTATTTGGCCCTGATTATGTTTATCATAAGTGTGTTTGTTCTTTCCTAGAAGGCCAAACAACTGTCCTAAATTTAATCCTCATGCACTCTATCAAACCAATCATTGTACAAGTAATAAATCATGCCCTATTAAAGAAACCAAATTTTCTGGACCTTAAGATTGGAAAATTATTAACCTAATTCTTTACAAATTGCACAAAAGATAATATCTGATAATCCATTAAGCACAACTTAATCAATGTCTTCCATCATAATGCAAAATGCACTGATAAGAATTCAAGCTCTGCTGATTAAAAGAGTATAATGTAATAGCCTCCATAAATTTCAGACTGCTGGAAATGAGTATCTTGCTAATGTAACAAGCCAAGAAATTAGATTTTCCTTGTCCCTTTTAAATATATTAATATTATGATAAAAACAAGATACAGGTTAACAAACAAACAAAAAAAATCTCTAACCAGGAAAACATGGGTATGGAAACCCACTGCAGTACTCTTACCTGGAGAATTCCATAGACCGAGGAGCCTGTCAGGCTACAGTCCATAGGGTCTCAAAGAGTTGAACATGAATATATCGACAGAGCACGCACTTAGCAAGAAAACATAATTAACATTAGAGTCACTAGAGTATTTAGGTAGAGTGATTTTGTATATTCTCTTGATTCTAGGAACATGTTCAGTTCCTAGAAACACATTTCCTAAAGCACAAAAGTGAGTCTAAACTCTATAAGTTTCTCTTTAGATTACCTTTGCAATCAGTTTATCCCAGAAATGTACACATCGACATGATCCAGGAGCCTCCATATGACCCATCAAACCAGTGATTTTAGAAATAAATTCCATGACCCTGTTCAGATCAGATCAGATCAGTCACTCAGTCGTGTCTGACTCTTTGCAACCCCATGAATCGCAGCATGCCAGGCCTCCCTGTCCATCACCACACCAAGAGTTCACTGAGACTCACGTCCATCGAGTCAGTGATGCCATCCAGCCATCTCATCCTCTGTCGGCCCCTTCTCCTCCTGCCCCCAATCCCTCCCAGCATCAGAGTCTTTTCCAATGAATCAACTCTTTGTATGAGGTGGACAAAGTACTGGAGTTTCAGCTTTAGCATCATTCCTTCCAAAGAAATCCCAGGACTGATCTCCTTCAGAATGGACTGGTTGGATATCCTTGCAGTCCAAGGGACTCTCAAGAGTCTTCTCCAACACCACAGTTCAAAAGCATCAATTCTTCGGTGCTCAGCCTTCTTCACAGTCCAACTCTCACATCTGTACATGACCACTGGAAAAACCATAGCCTTGACTAGACGAATCTTTGTTGGCAAAGTAATGTCTCTGCTTTTGAATATGCTATCTAGGTTGGTCATAACTTTCCTTCCAAAGAGTAAGCGTCTTTTAATTTCATGGCTGCAAGTCACGATCTGTAGTGATTTTGGAGCCCAGAAAAATAAAGTCTGACACTGTTTCCACTGTTTCCCCATCTATTTCCCATGAAGTGATGGGACCAGATGCCATGATCTTCATTTTCTGAATGTTGAGCTTTAAGCCAACTTTTGCACTGTCCACTTTCACTTTCATCAAGAGGCTTTTGAGTTCCTCTTCACTTTCTGCCATAAGGGTGATGTCATCTGCATATCTGAGGTTATTGATATTTCTCCCGGCAATCTTGATTCCAGCTTGTGTTTCTTCCAGTCCAGCGTTTCTCATGATGTACTCTGCATATAAGTTAAATAAATAGGGTGACAATATACAGCCTTGACAAACTCCTTTTCCTATTTGGAACCAGTCTGTTGTTCCATGTCCAGTTCTAACTGTTGCTTCCTGACCTGCATACAGATTTCTCAAGAGGCAGGTCAGGTGGTCTGGTATGCCCATCTCTTGAAGAATTTTCCACAGTTTATTGTGATCCACACAGTCAAAGGCTTTGGCATAGTCAATAACAGAAATAGATGTTTTTCTGGAACTCTCTTGCTTTTTCGATGATCCAGCGGATGTTGGCAATTTGATCTCTGGTTCCTCTGCCTTTTCTAAAACCAGCTTGAACATCAGGAAGTTCACAGTTCACATATTGCTGAAGCCTGGCTTGGAGAATTTTGAGCATTACTTTACTAGTGTGTGAGATGAGTGCAATTGTGTGGTAGTTTGAGCATTCTTTGGCTTTGCCTTTCTTTGGGATTGGAATGAAAACTGATCTTTTCCAGTCCTGTGGCCACTGCTGAATTTTCCAAATGTACTGGCATATTGAGTGCAGCACTTTCACAGCATCATCTTTCAGGATTTGGAATAGCTCAACTGGAATTCCATCACCTCCACTAGCTTTGTTCATAGTGATGCTAGGCTGGTTCAGATTTTTAAGAATGACATTTTAGAGCAAGCAATTTTTATTTAAAATTAGGATTTTCTCTACTTTCTTAATTTTTTCAATGGTTGAAGAGATACATTGATTGATTTTTTAAGTGCAAAGTATTATCGTCTGATACCTGTAGCATTCATTTACTTCTCAAATATTATCCCAAGTAATGCATTTGCTTACCATTAGGGATTCCTTCCTTCTGAACTCTCAGTATCTCCACCATGATTGTGCGACCCTCCATACAGTGGGCATCTCTGTGAAACTGCACAATTTATTCAGAGCAGAGTGGTCTCAAATGCTTATACTTACACTGAGGGCTCAGAAGTGGGTCTCAAGAAGAAACACTCATTTACACATAACTAAACACGCAAAAAGAGAAGTGTGCACGTATCTGCGTGTGAGTATCTGTGCATATTTCCAGTGGAGATGGGTTTGCTAGTCTTCTCCCTTCCCTTTCACTAAAGGTTAAGTTTTCTTAATTTTGTCATTGTTGCTCAGTCACTAAGTCATGTCTGACTCTTTGCAATCCCAGAGACTGCAGCGCTCCAGGCTTTCTTGGCCTTCAGTATCTCCTGGAGTTCGCTCAGATCCACGTTCATCGAGTCAGTGATGCTGTCCAACCATCTTATCCTCTGCTGTCCCCTTCTCCTTTTGCCTTCAATCTTTCTCAGCATCAGGGTCTTTTCCAATGAGTCAGCTCTTCACATCAGGTGGCCAAAGTATTTAGCCTCAGCATCAGTCCTTCAAATGAATATTCAGGGTTGACTTACTTTAGGAGGGACTGGTTTCTTTATACAAACACAAATATTTTTCCAACTGTAATAAACCATTGATTGTGATTTTACAAATGCAGTGTTCTTTTGAATAATAATGCACAACCATTGAAAAACTGTATTTTTATTAAATGACATAACATTTAAGATTTTTATATAGCAGGACACTAAAATTAGGCAAATTCATATCTGGCAGATTAGTGGTGTCTCTGGTGCCCTGGTAAATGTGATAGGTGTTAATCATGTGAAATGAGATGGTTTGCCCTCACAAGAAGGACCGGATGGTGTCAAAACAGTCCTTCTTTTCAGTTGTGAAAAGGTCTTCCAGTTTGAACAGACAAAGCTGTTCCAGTGGTTCTATTTGTTTAAGAAAATAGGTCTAAATTGATGAAACTAATCATTTTATACTAAGTGCTCTTTTTAAAGACAATTGCTGATTGCATGCCCCTTTTGTAGCTTAGCTGAGCCCGAGATGGTACAAAATAACCATCTTGCCAGTTGTCACAACTATTTGCTCATTCTTTAATTAAACATAATATAGAAAACAGTATAATTCACGTCTAATTAGAAATCAACTTCTTCAGACTGTGAACTCTTTCCAAAACTGATGTCTTGGATCATTGTTTACGATTATAATGTTTATCAAGGGTGTTTTATTTCCTTTACCAACCTTGATTTCATATCTAACATTAAAACACCACCCATTTCTTGATTTTTTTTAAGAAGAAATTCTTTTGAGCTCATGGCATTCCTTTACCAGAGGTAATGACGATGACGCTCGTGGAGGAAATGGTTATATCCAGGCTGATTTCATTAGAATGAGTCTGATCAAGATTGTGGTCTCCTTTGTGCCAGAATTAAAACAAGTTTTTCCACTCAGTGAAACAGATAATGAATATACAAATGCACAGAAATCACAATGACTTAGCATTTTTCAGCTTCCTCAGATCATCAAGAAGGTTTTTAAATGTTTGAACTTGCAAATGGATTTATTAGGTATTTATTGGTCAAGTTGTTTTATAGAGTAAATCTTTTACAGCCTTAGCATTTGAAAAAGTGTTTTGGAGTGTTCATTTCACAGTCTGGGAGGTAAGCAATTGTCACCTCATCTTCAAGACATAGAAAATGGAAACGGGGTGTGTGGGGTGGGGGAGGAGATTTTCTGGAGCCAGATGGGAAGCAGAAAAGCCTCAGAGATTCCACTTATTCAACAAGCATTCACTGGGGGCCTAGTCTGTGTTGGGGATGAAGCTTAGCCATCCTCCCGCTGGGGGCCTTTGCCTCTGCAGCCAGTGGACAAACAGAGGAGGTGGCCCGGCACTCTCAGCTCTCATCAGGGCCGAGGCAGATGCATACTGCTGCAGCACAGAGGGGTATTTAACCCCTTGATTCAGGGGCTGGACGGCAGGGAGGGCCTTCTGGGGGATGCTGAAATTAATCTTAGACCTGCAGGGCCCACAGCACTCAGACAGCGTTTGGAGGAGGCCGTGGGAAAGGAGAGCCCTGTCTGTGGGGCCGGGAGGGCAGACGGGTCCCCACAGACACCTTGGACCTGCCCTTCCTCAGCAATTGCCCCGTGATGGGGGTTTGTCCCCGCCATCCTGTTGCTCACTGAGTGGTCACTGGATGTCTGGCAGCTGTGACGGCATGCATTAAGAGGAACAAAAATACAGACTATCCAAGTTGGCTCATCAGTACTATCTTTCTAGATCCCCTCTATGCGCTTTAATATGCGATATTTTTCTTTTTCTGACTTACTTACCTCTGTATAATAGCCTCTAGGCTCATCCACCTCATTAGAACTGACTCAAATGCATCCCTTTTTATAGCCAAGTAATATTCCATGTGTATAAACACAGACACAGAGAGCAGACTTGTGGACACGGTGGGAGGCGGAGAGGGTGGGAGACTGTAGAGAACAGGGTGACCCTGTCCCGCTCTGTCCTTTCGCTGCGTGCTGAGTTTTTCCAAATGTGTGATGCTGGTTGTGACAGATCTCCAGTTCTTACTTTTCAGCAAGGAAGTCTAATGAAGAGGGGGCTACAGAAACACGGCCAGTTAATCAATCATGCCCCCAATTTTCACTTACAACCTCATATACATCGTACACTAGTTAAAAAGTGGGACTTTGGGGGGCACCGAAGTGGCCCTGTGGTCAGCCACAGCACCTCTTTGATGGGACACACTGGGGAGCATGGCAGCACCCCAGTTCCACAGCACCTGAGGATAGGACAAGGCATCCATGGGGGGGTTGGGAGCCAGGGCCCCCAGGACAGGACCCTTCCGGCAGGCCTACAGGTGCCTGTGCTTCCGTATCCATGGAAACCAGGGGACGCAAACCCAGGGTGGAGAAGAGGAGGGACAGTGGCTCTTTCTGTGTATGGATCCTTCTGGGTCCAGGCTTACGGGGACTTCTGTCCACCTTCCTCCTGCAGTGCAAGCATAGGCTGGCCTGAGACGGCTCTGCTGTTGGCAGTCGGTGAGATGGACCTGCTCTTGTCTGGAGAGCCACTTAGAAGTCTATTCAGAACCCACCCAAGTGTCAACATGTTTTGGAAGAAGGCGATTAGTAATGCAAATGTCAAGATATCCGGGCTTGGGTCTCAGAAATCCACAAAAGAACCCTCTGTTTTTGTGGTTGTGTCCTGACGTCCTGCTTGGAGACACCCCAATGTGGAGAACGTTGTTTTGATGACTTGGATAAAGATAGTGGAACTAATGCCCACTTGAATGGCGATTGTTTATTTCTGCTTAGCGTGAATCAGAGTTAATTGTTCTGAATGGCCTTTCACAGTGGCCCTGTGCCCCTGACCATCTGTGCACACGTCCACAGTTTTCCACTTGTGGCTTTTAATACACGTTTTAACTCTCACACAGGCGAGCGCCTCTCTGGATTCAACCCTTGGTGACGAAAAGGAGCTAACGTCTGAGGACCCTGTTCAGGGGTGAGCTGACAGCTTTGTTTCCCAAATTAGGAAACAAGAGATTCTCCGCATGAGCTGTATGCTTCCACAAAGAAACACAACAACCAAAAACTTGTCTAAATCCCTGCAAGTGATGATGACACAAGACGTAAAATGATCTACTGTGAGGAGTGGAATAAAGCAGGCTGGGGATTTGGAGAAGACAGACGTGATTATGAATTATTAGTGCAGGTGTTAACCAATATAGATCGGAGAATTTGTAGAATATTTTTGTAGCTTAAAAAATAAATTTATATATATATGTATATAAATGTATTTTGATTATAGCAAGATTGTTTCTGAAAAGAATGAAGATACATAATGTGGGGGCAGGTTGGGACTTCTGCAGATTTTGTCCCTGGAAATAATGACCATCTCTCCCTCTTGTGGCTCCACAGTGGAGGGAGAGGCCAAGGCTGAGAGCCTGAGATGCCCTGAGCTCTGGGCAGGGGTGGGGAGAAAGCAGCTGTCCCAGCTTTGTGCTTTGGATGTAGTGGTTTTCATCTGAGCAGGGAAGTTTGTGGAAAGAACTCTGAAAGAGCCGCAGAAAATGACTCAACCCGGTGGAGGCAGAGAAATAGCCTGTCTCAGAATTCTGAGCAGATTGTGGGTTTCAGAGAGCAGTGAACGGTGAGGGGTGGGACAGGAGAGCCACCACTGCTGGCTGAGGACCCCCAGACCAACCTGTGCTTTCTCCACATCACCCAACAGCTCTCCAAATCCTGACACGGTCTACCTGCAGAGGAGATGCCAGTCCTAAGTCCAGGCTGTCACCTGCGCTCCTGGCTGACCAGCCGCAAACCCACCACCCCTCTTGGGCTCCATTCATTGGTCAGAGCAGCTCACAGAACTCAGAGAAGCATGGACTCAGACAACCCGTTTATTATGCAGGACATCATGAAGGGCACTGAGGAACAGAAGGATGGAGCCCACGGGGGTGGGGAGGGGGCATCTCCTCCCCTGTACCTCCGCTTGTCACCAGCCTGAAGATCTCAACCCCATCTGTCGAGCTACGGCGGATGCTTCAGCCCAAGGCAGGACTGATTCCACCAGGGCTTGATGTCAGCCTCCAGCCCCCTCCCCTCTCCCTGGGGGGTCAACGGTGGGACTGAAAATCCAACCCTCTGCTTACCTGGTTGATTCTCCTGGCCTCCAACCCCCACTCTAGATGTTTTCCAAAAGCTGCCTCATAAACAGAAACTCACCTGTGGTCGAAAGGGGTTTTTCTGAACATTTTTAGAAATCTTTAGATGTGGACAGTGGGTCCTCAGGAGTTGAACCTTGCCCCCAAAGAGGTTTAGCCTTTGTCCTGGCTCCTGGGAGGTCATCTTCATTTGTCTAGGAGCCTTGGGACGCTGCCATATTAATTGAGTTGAGACTGTCCTTAACCACGTGGGCAGTCAATCAATAACCCATCACAGGTATGTAACAAAGCCACAGCAAAAACTCGGAACACTGGCTCTTGGGCAAACGTCCTTGTTTGGTGACAGCTGCTGCTGTGGCCACACACAGATGTGGGAAGAGTGATTCAGCTTGACCCAGGGGGAGAGGACAAGGAGCCTCTCCCTGCTTGGGGCCCTGCACTCTGTCCCAGTGGCTTCTCCCACAGGCACCCGCAGATGCTGTGAGTCCTCAAAAGAAGTCAGATTACTGCTAACAACCTTGAAGGATTTGTATTCTTGTTTAAAATTTTTATTTTATAAAATAATAAAATTAAAAATTTCATTTAAAGGTGGTTTTCGGAACACCCCCAAATTTGGAATCAGTGTCAGAAGTCAGGGCAGTTTGGGATACTGCCCCTGAACACTGTATAGCTGGCTGCAAACTCCTCACAAATGTGGAAATAAAGAGACAGGAAGAGCAGGGAGAGTAGGGTAATGAGGGAAACAGAGCAAGAGGTGAACACAGCGTTTCAACTACTCAGCATTCAGAGCTCAGTGAAGGGGGAAAGCCCTCCCGCAGGGGACCTCGCTCTGTCCTAAGAGGCCCTGCATCTGGACACTCCTCGGTCCTCATCCTGTCCTGTCCCCGCCATCTGCCAGCTGCAGCCCAGCGTGTGCTACGTGTACACACGTATTTATTCTACAAAAGGAAAAGGCAGACACCTGAACTAGAAACACATTTGTTTCTGACGATCCAGTGTTCAGGGCCTTGTTAGAGCCACAGTGATGGACATGACGCTGTGGGTCCCGGTCACCACGTCCTGCTGGTCAGTTCAGAGCTGGCCCTTGTCTGTGACACTGGGCGGGACTCGGCAGAGCTGCGGGATCCGCTACTGGCTTCTGGACACCACTTTTGCGACTAGTACAAAAACTGCGACCATTTATGGTCTCCATTTTGGCTGAACCTGCCTTGAGGGAGGAAACTCCAGGGATGCAGATGGGAGCACGTGATTCCTCTCGAGCATCAGCTCCACAGAAAGGTGCCCGTCCTTGTGGCCTTCAAAAGCTGCCTGCTCAGGACAAAGATGGCAAAGAGGTTTTTGGTCGTTGGTTTGACTTCTGAGGTGGGCTATTTTATGTCTATACAGGATGAAGTATCTATAATTATTAAAAACAGGTTAAATAAAATCATATATATTTTTTAAAAACTAAAAATAGAATATTTTCTCCCCTTCCCTTTATCCTCTTCACTTCCTCTCTTATCATCAAAATTCATCTCATTTGGAGAAGGAAATGGCAACCCAGTCTGTTATCCTTGCCTGGGCAATCCCATGGACAGAGGAATATGGCAGGCTACAGTCTATGGGGTCACAGACGAGTCAGACACGACTTGGTGGCTAAACAACAACAAGCTATTTTATATAAGCTGGATAAACAAGGTGTCGCTGTATAGTACAGGTAACTAAATTCAATATTCTGTGATAAACCATAATGGAAAAGAATATTAAAAAGAAAGAGGCACATATAACTGAATTACTTTGCTATACTGCAGAAATCGACACAGCATTGTAAATAAAGTATACTTCAACACAATTTTTAAAAAATAAACACCAATATTACACTATATTAATGCACATATATGGAATTTAGAAAGACAGCAACGGCGATCCTATATGCAAGACAGCAAAAAAAGACACAGACGTGAAGAACAGCCTTTTGGCCTCTGTGGGAGAGGGCGAGGGTAGGGCGATGTGAGAGAATGATGCTGAAACATGTCCATCGCCATGTGTGAAACAGATGGCCAGTGTGCACTCGACGCGTGCTCAGGGCCCCTGAAGTGGGTGCTCTGGGACGGCCCAGACGGGCGAGGCGGGGAGGGTAGTGGGGGGGTCAGGATGGGGCCCACATGCACACCATGGCTTCCTGGTGATGTACGGCAAAAACCACCATAGATTGTAAAGTAATTAGCCTCCAATTAAAAATGTAAAAATATAGTTAAAAAACAAAATGGAAAAAATAATAAAATCACTTTTAAAAACAAAAAAATAATCTCCTTAAATGAAGGTTTTAATTTTATTTTTTTATAAAATAAAATTTTTAAAGAAGAATAAAAGTCCTTCGAAGCTATTAACAGTAATCTGCCTCCTTTTGTGTCTCTTTCGAAAGAGTATGTCCTACAATTCTGTGCACAAGTAACGGTGAGCATAAACAGAGAAGTCCAATGTTCATTCCCTCTTTTCTATTTTCAAAACCCCAAAACTGATGGGAGGTAAGGAACAGACAAGTCCATCTAAGACATGGTTCTACTCGGACAGTCAGCGGCCACATTCAGATCATGTCTCCGAGGTTGTAACCGCTCCCTGAGGCCTTGAGCACACGGCGTGGGATCCTCAGATAGCCACTCCTGCTTTCAGAGACTCTTCCTTATACTATTAGGGATATAAACTGAAGTGTGTGTGTGTGCATGACAGAGAACCTGTGTACCCCTCATAGTTTTATAACTTCTTTTTTTAACAATTTTTAATTGAGTTATATTTAATTCACAATGTATTAGTTTCGTATACACACACACACATTTGTATCTGTATGCTTATATTTCTTCTTTTTCAGATTTTTCTCCTTATGAGTTATTACAAAGTATTGAGGAGAGTCCCCTGTGCTGCTCAGTAGGTCCTTGTTGGTGATCTATTTCATATACAGTCATGTGCGTATGTTGATTCCAAACTCCCCAAATTCATCCCCTTCCCCATAAACTCTTCTTTGTAAACCAATCTTTTTCAAGGCACACCTTCAGAATCTCTCAAGAAGAGAACCATTTCAGGTCCATTGAGTTCTTTTCACTTTTGATGTTGAACACACACATTAATACAAATAGATACAAGAGAGGAACATCCCTCTGAGTACTTAAACTTGAATCCCTGAGATGAACAAGGTGCTCTACCGGCGCAGGGCTCAGTAGCTGAGGGGTGTTTGGAGTTTTGCTGGATGAGACAGATGACTAAGACGTGTTGAGTACAGTTCCTGCTGGTGGGGCCAGCTCCGCCTCTGCGTAACCTGGGTAACAGTGTCTACATCGCTGCCGGAGGATGCAAAGGCCATGGGGTACGTGAGGCTCGGCAGGCAAATGCAGGTGCTTGTTTTTTATCTGACAAGAGCTCCAGGAAATGTCTTTTTAAAGGTAATTTTACTAACTATGTCAAAAACGGAGACTCAAAAGGGGTTAATAATTTATTCAACCACAAATAAGGGATGAAACCAAGATTCAGCACGATGCTTTGTCCGAAAGCCTTCTTCCTCCTCTCGTTGTTACAGCACCACATTCATCCCAACGTGTTTTAGGTGCGTGTCAGTGTCCTCATGTCTAATAAGAGCTGTGATATACTTAGAAATTCTCTGTTGTTGGATCCTGGGTTAAATGTATGAATTTTATATTCTTGCAACAGACACCTTCAGACGTGGGTATGTTTGCTACTTCAGTTTGACAGAAAGAGAGACTGCAAAAAAGGAAGTAAAAAAGCAGCAGATTTGCTCAAGCTCAAGTTGGAAGTGAGCTTAGAGGTGGAGGAAAGATTCAGGCCAATCGGCCTGAGTCTGGGGTCTCTGGCCTGAGCGGCCAGAACCCTGCCTTCCCGGGTCTGCCAGGGGTGCTCTGGGGTCAGTAGGGTGGGCCATCGAGGCGCGGTGCTGGCCTCCGCCCTCTGCCTTTCCAGGGCCCCGCGGCCCACCCGCGCTCTGCCCGCCGTGGTCCTCGTGCGGAGGTCGGGGCCGGCGCCCCGGCTGCGGTCAGCGGGAGGGACCGCCACCGCCAGGACCTTCACCCATGACCCGCCCTGGTCCCAGGCCCTGAGTCGGACCTCAGGCCTGACCCTGCAGACATGCTTTATTGCTTTATTTGTTTCTCATCTAGGCAGAGGACTCAGCCTGGCCTTCGGTGATGGTTTTGTCCAGTTGGGCATTTCTGCTCTCGCTGTAGCTGCTTATTTTTACTGCTTTATCGTTGCTTTTTATTGAGTAATTTTTTTCTCACTTCTTTTACCTTGTTTGTTTGTCTCTCTCTTATCTATAACTTTTTCACGGCAAATCAGAAGTGACAGCTCCAGGTGCGAAGCCTGACCCCGGTGGCGTGGGGAAGGTTGGTGTCATCTCATTAGTTTTGTTAGCTCAGCAGAACCCGAGTGACTCAAAGCCTCTCAGAGCCCCACCAGCCAGGCTGCCGCTTAAGGAATTCCAGAAATGTCTCCCTTTGCAGCCAAGCCCCTCAGATGCACAGTGAGAAGGTGTGCCAGGAGGGAGCCTGCTCAGCACAGTGTGTTTCACACACGCTTCCCCTGCCCGCAGCCTGGCCAGGCTCCCCCTCCACCCCTGCTCACAGGAGCCCCTCTTCTCCTCTGGTAGTCCACCATGGCGTGAACCCCCATCACACCTCCCCTGGGTTCCCTGTCCTGTCCTGGGGACACACATCGGGGTCCCCAGTGCCAGCCCCTCATCAGTGCCTTCACCCATGTGCTCACCTGAATTTCAAAACCTGGTCCTATTGGGCTTCCCAGGTGGCGCTAGTGGTAAAGAACCCGGCTGCGAATGCAGGAGGCGTAAGAGACACGGGTTCAATCCCTGGGTTGGGAAGATCCCCTGGAGGAGGGCATGGCAACCCACTCCAGTATCCTTGTCTGGAGAATCCCATGGACAGAAGAGCCTGGAGGGCTACAGTCCATGGGGTCACAAAGAGTCAGACACAACTGAGCAACTGACACACATTCCAGCATAAAATTACAAAAAAAAAAAAAAAAAATTAACAAAGGAAAACCAGTCATTGAATTGAGGCCCAACTAAAGCCAGTGTGACTCAGCTTGGCCTGATCCTATCTGCAAAGACCTGGTTTCCAAGTGAGGCCATTTTTCAAGGTTCTGGGTAGGATGCATTTGGGGGATAATCAACCCAGTGTGGCTGAATAGCACAGGTATGTCTTTTCTCTTAAAGACAAGCTGCAGTAGGATTGTGTATAAAGAAAGTGAGAGTGAAGTTGCTCAGTTGTGTCCAACTCTTTGTGACCCCATGGACTAGAGCCCACCAGGCTCCTCTGTCCATGGGGTTCTCCAGGCAAGAATACTGGAGTGGGTTGCCATTACCTCCTCCAGGGGATCTTCCCAACCCAGGGATCGAACCCGGGTCTTCTGCACTACAGGCAGACTCTTCAGCATCTGAGACACCAACGTCTCCTACTGTGTATGAAGCCCCTTTCCTCTTGGTCACAGCGAGCTGATCTTTAGCAAAGCAGTGAAGGCTGTGGGGAAGGCTGAGTACAGCTGGCTCCGCTGGGCCTGGAGATGAGCCCCAGGCTCTTCCCGGTTCTAGAAGGGAAGAAACCTCACGTTCCTGAGATCGTGGAGTTTTAAAATTTTTTTCAAGCAAAATTATTCCACAAATATTTTGTCAAAGTTACTCTGCTGGGCTGGGCCCTGCCCTGAAGACACAGAGAATCCCATCTGTGGAATCAGCAAATTCATGGTGATGGGAGGATGTAGGGCCCAGGACAAGGAAGAGTGGAGACGATGCTCCTGCCACCCTGGTGGTGACCTGAACTCTGGAAGAATGAGGGGCAATCTCTGCATGGGGATGGGGGAGCCTGACCACAGAGACAGCCACCGGGGAGGCCGTGGGGGCAGGAGAACAGGTGGGACAGGGAGCTGACAGCCCCCCAGGTGTGGCAGTGCTGGGCAAGGGGCCGGGGGACCTGAGGTCTGCATCCTGGAAGGTAAACTGGGATGGACTGGGAGAGATCTGAGTCAGGAACCAAGGTCAGCTGCCTCTGGGAGAGGCGTGAAAGAGTGGGGCCTGGGTTGGAGAGGGGGGACAGGAGGGGACCCCAGGAGTGAGAAAGCTGGGCCTGGGGGCAGGAGGGGACCCTGAGGTGGGAGAGCAAAGCCTGGCAGGAGGAGACGGTGCAGCTCTGGGTTGGGAGCTGGAGGGGACCCGGGGGAAGAAAGGCAAGGACACCTGTGGAGGAGGGGGAGGGGGGACATCTTGGACGCAGCCCGGCAGGCCATGGGGAGGAAGGAGGAGGTGCGAGGAAGCTCTGATGCAGGAGACTCAGCCTTCTGGGGTCAGGAAAGAGTGTGAGGGCCTCCCTTCTAATTGTACCTCCTTTCCATGAAATCAGGATGCGAGCCCAGCTGTCACAGATGAGGATGAGCTTGGGCTTGGAGACAAGAGGAAGTGGAAGGGGCCGGCCCTCCTGAGAGCGGGCAGCGGCCTGCAGCCCCGAGCAAGAAGCGAGGCCCCGGGTTTGGGGGCACCAGTCTGCGAGCCCTGGGTCCACAGTGGGGTTTCCCAGCACGCTGTGTCCTCTCCTCTGCTTTACAAGTTCATGTTTCTGCACAGATTGAAAGAGCAAAATTAGACCCTCAGAAGGAAGGAAGAAAAGCAGGCCCGGGATTCCTGTTGCGCTCTGAGCATCAGGACTCAGGAAGGTTTTCCCTCTCATGGAAACCCAGAGCCGTGGCTGGAGGGAGGCCGCGGCCCCGCCGGTGGCCTGGGGGGAGGCCGCTGCACCCCCGGCCAGCCGCCGGGGTGTCACCTGGAGGGCGGGCTGCCCCCCATGGCCAGGGCACCATGTACATTTCTTGTGCACCCCAGCACGTGTCAGCAGAGATATACAACACGCCCCCACCACACACAGACAGACACACACTCACACACACTCATACTCTCTCACACACACAGACACACACACACTCACCACACACTCACACTCTCTCACACACACATACACACACAGAGACATACACACACTCTCACATACTCACACACACTCTCTCACACACACAAACACCACACACTCTCTCACACACACTCACACACCACACACTCACACACACACTCACACTCTCACACACACACATACTCACACACATACAGACACACAGACACACACACTCACCACACACTCACACTCTCACACACACCACACACTCAACACTCTCTCACACACACATACTCACACACCACACACTCACACACGCTCACACACACACACACTCTCACACACACCACACACACACTCACACTCTCTCACACACACACACACAAACACACACACTCACACTCTCTCACACATACACACACAAACACACACACTCACACTCTCTCACACACACAGACACACACACACTCACCACACACTCACACTCTCTCACACACACATACACACACAGAGACATACACACACTCGCACACATACCACACACTCTCACATACTCACACACACTCTCTCACACACACAAACACCACACACTCTCTCACACACACTCACACACCACACACTCACACACACACTCACACTCTCACACACACACATACTCACACACATACAGACACACAGACACACACACACACACACCACACACACACAGTCACACTCTCTCACGCACACAGACACACACACAGACACACACCACACACTCACACTCTCTCACACATACAGAGACATGCACACACACTCACACACCACACACTCTCACATACTCACACACTCACTTTCTCACACACACACACACCACACACTTACCACTCTCTCACACACACACAACACACACACACACCACACACTCACACACTCACACTCTCTCACACACACATACTCACACACACAGACACACACACACTCACACACACACCACACACTCACACACTCACTCTCTCACACACACACACATCACACACACTCTCTCACACACACACCACACACCACACACTCACACTCTCTCACACATACACACACACACACTCACACATACTCTCACACATACACTCACACACATACACACACACATACCACACACACTCACACATACACACCACACACACACAGTCACACACACACTCACACACACCACACACTCACAAACTCACACACTCACACACACACACGCACACACACATCTCACATCCTGGTCCGGGCTGCCTCTCTCCTCCGCTGACTTACAGGACGAAGCCACGAAATTCTTCCTAATCAAAGAGACAGATGAAACACGTTTATTAATACCCGTCCAGTCAGGGTGATTGGAAATGAGTGATTATAAGATCCAGCCCCTTTTCTCATAGACAGACCCCTCATGGAGAGGCGTCTGGGGGCAGGAGCTCCCGGGAAGTGGGCGTGGAAGCATCTGGAAGCCGTTTGAGACGTGGATTAGGAGCTGGCTGCACACAGACAGCGCCTGCAGGCGCCGCAGCCACTCAGGCTCACTCTGTGGAGGGAAAAGAGTGCCTGTTTACAGTGCTACTCGTCCCCTTCGCTTGCTATCTGTTTTATTTCTTCCTTGGTTCTCGCTGCCCTGCCATCCATGTGCAATTAAGTCTGCACAGACCTGCCAGCTGTGGGGCTGGTTAACCGTGCCCACCCCGCAAGCTGTCGGGAGCTGCGAGCAGGGAGCTGGGCCCTGCATGCGTGTTCACGACGTCTTCCTGGTTGCCGTGTTTAGCAAATGCGGGAAAAAGTGGTTTGGTCTTTTTACTGTCGACTGGCCAAAGAAAGCAAAAGAGAAACTTGGACGAGGAGGAGGCGTCTGCAGAGACACACGTGCACACAGGCACATATACAGAGCACATATCCACCCGCGTGAACACAGGCACACATGCGTTCTCACACTCGCCCACACGCCCAAACACAATGATCAGTGTTAGCTTTCCCATTACTGGTTCAACTCTTTATCAGTCCAAAAACATGAAGAACTGTACTGTTAGGTCTCCAGTTTCTCCATCTGGAAAACATCCTCTGGGGGCCTTTTTATGAACATTGCCAAATTCAAGAATTTCTAAACTGCGGTTGTTTTCACCAGTGCTTATCTCTTTAACAACAGCAGAATGCCTTCCTTTCTTCCCAAAGCGTTCAGAAACCATCACGCAATGTGACAGTGGGTTACCCTAAGTCGGCGATAGGAGCTGTGGCCTTTCCTCGCTAACGAAAAGTCATCAGGTTTAATTTTTTTTTTTAAGCCAAATGGACAAACAGTAAGTGGGCAGGCTTGACAGGAAGTTGATGTGTGGGGCGGCCTCCAAGGCCAAGTTTGGAACAGGCCACCATGTGCTGGGGAAGAGTCAAGGGAGGGGCCCTGGTACCCGCTCTGCCTCTGGCTCTCAGGGCAAACCTGGATGAGGGAGATCACTGTGCCTCACTTTCCTCATTGTGAGACGGGAGCCCTTGTCACAGGAGCCTGTGAACAAAGAGATGCTCCTTGTAAAACAGCCACAAGAGAGACCAACACACCCTCGGTGCTTGACAGGCAGTCACTGTTTTCCAAGCAAACTCTTATCAGGGTCTCCTCTCTCTTGCCCAACAGGATGTTGCTGCTGGATTTCTTGTCTCTGCCCTTTCCTGGCTTGTGAGAGAAGAAATCTCACACTTGAACTTTACTTTCTGGAGTTAGGGTCGGCATGCTTTTGTGAAGGATCAGTGCAGAGTGTGCAGGTTTCGGGGACCTTGTGGTTGCGGTCATTCTGCTGCAGAGCAGCCCATGCAGTATGCACAGTAATGCCTGAGGTGCGTGTCGATAAAACTTTATTAGCAAAGCAGCTGGATGGGGGAACTGGGCTCATAAACTGTTGGCCAGCAGTTGGACTAGAGAGATTTTTCTCGGCACTGAGCAACTTCTGTGGAAATCACACTTATTTTCGATAATAAAAGTCTGCTTCCTAAGTCAAGAGTTTGGGATAAACATATACACAGTACTAAGGAGACCCAGGTTTGATGCCTGAGTTGACAATATCCTCTGGAGAAGGAAATGGCAACCCACTCCAGTATTCTTGCCCGGAAAATTCCATGGAGAGGGTACCCTGGAGGGCTACAGTCCATGAGGTTGCAAAGAGTCAGATATGACTGAGTGGCTAATACTTTCATTTTCACATATAAAATAGATAACCAACCAGGACTTACTGTATAGCACAAAGAACTATATTGAATACTCTAAGGTGTAACCAAACAAAACTTTTTGAATTGCATAATTTTGTTCCATGACCAGAAAATACCCCTCTTATATTAATGCTTAATATATGTTTTTACCCCACGTCCAAGGAGTGGTGGCTATGCGGGCGCTGGAGAGCCGAGAGGAGCTACTTAATGTTCAAGGTCAGGAGGGGCGGCTGTGAGGAGATACCCCTTATCCAAGGTAAGGAGCAGCAGCTGTGCTTTGCTGGAGCAGCTGTGAAGAGATACCCCACGTCCAAGGTAAGAGAAACCCAAGTAAGACGGTAGGTGTTGCGAGAGGGGATCAGAGGGCAGATACACTGAAACCATTATCACAGAAAACTAGTCAATATGATCACACGGACCACAACCTTGTCTAACTTAATGAAACTAAGCCATGCCATGTGGGGCCACCCAGGATGGGCAGGTCATGGTGGAGAGGTCTGACAGAATGTGGTCCACTGGAGAAGGGAATGGCAAACCACTTCAGTATTCTTGACTTGAGATCCCCATGAACAGTATGAAAAGGCAAAAAGATAGGTTGGTAGGTGCCCGATATGCTACTGGAGATCAGTGGAGAAATAACTCCAGAAAGAATGAAGGGATGGAGCCAAAGCAAAAACAATACCCAGTTGTGGATGTGACTGGTAATAGAAGCAAGGTCCGATGCTATAAAGAGCAATATTGCATAGGAACCTGGAATGTTAGGACCGTGAATCAAGGCAATTAGAAGTGGGCAAACAGGAGATGGCAAGGGTGAACGTGACATTCTAGGAATCAGAGAACTGAAATGGACTGGAATGGGTGAATTTAACTCAGATGACCATTATATCTACTACTGCAGGCAGGAATCCCTTAGAAGAAATGGAGTAGCCATCATGGTCAACAAAAGAGTCTGAAATGCAGAACTTGGATGCAATCTCAAAAACGACACTATGATCTCTGTTCATTTCCAAGGCAAACCATTCAATATCACAGTGATCCAAGTCTATGCCCCAACCAGTAACACTAAAGAAGCTGAACTGTTCTATGAAGACCTACAAGACCTTTTAGAACTAACACCCCCCAAAAATGTCCTTTTCATTATAGGGGACTAGAATGCAAAAGTAGGAAGTCAAGAAACACCTGGGGTAACAGGCAAATTTGGCCTTGAATACAGAATGAAGCAGGGCAAAGGCTAATAGAGTTCTGCCAAGAGAACACACTGGTCATAGCAAACACCCTCTTCCAACAACACAAGAGAAGACTCTATACATGGACATCACCAGATGGCCAACACCGAAATCAGATTGATTATATTCCTTGCAGCCAAAGATGGAGAAGCTCTATACAGTCAACAAAAAGAAGATCAGGAGCTGACTGTGGCTTATATCATGAACTCCTTATTGCCAAATTCAGACTTAAATTGAAGAAAGTAGGGAAAACCACTAGACCATTCAGGTATGACCTAAATCAAATCCCTTACAGTGGAAGTGAGAAATAGATTTAAGGGACTAGATCTTATAGATAGAGTGCCTGATGAACTATGGACAGAAGTTCGTGACATTGTACAGGAGACAGGGATCAAGACCATCCCCATGGAAAAGAAATGCAGAAAAGCAAAATGGCTGTCTGGGGAGGCCTTACAAATAGCTGTGAAAAGAAGAGAAGCGAAAAGCAAAGGAGAAAAGGAAAGATATAAGCATCTGAATGCAGAGTTCCAAAGAATAGCAAGGAGAGATAAAAAAGCCTTCCTCAGTAATCAATGCAAAGAAATAGAGGAAAACAACAGAATGGGAAAGACTAGAGATCTCTTCAAGAAAATTAGAGATACCAAGTGAACATTTCTTGCAAAGATGGGCTTGATAAAGGACAGAAATGGTATGGACCTAACAGAAGCAGAAGATATTAAGAAGAGGTGGCAAGAATACACAGAAGAACTGTACAAAAAAGATCTTCACGATCAAGATAATCACGATGGTGTGATTGCTCACCTAGAGCCAGACATCCTGGAAGGTGAAGTCAAGTGGGCCTTAGAAAGCATCACTACGAACAAAGCTAGTGGAGGTGATGGAATTCTGATTGAGCTATTTCAAATCCTGAAAGATGATGCTGTGAAAGTGCTGCACTCAAGTCAGCAAATTTGGAAAACTCAGCAGTGGCCACAGGACTGGAAAAGGACAGTTTTCATTCTAATCCCAAAGAAAGGCAGTGCCAAAGAATGCTCAAACTACCACACAATTGCACTCATCTCACATGCTAGTAAAGTAATGCTCAAAATTCTCCAAGCCAGGCTTCAGTAATACGTGAACCATGAACTTCCAGATGTTCAAGCTGGTTTTAGAAAAGGCAGAGGAACCAGAGATCAAATTGCCAACATCCGCTGGATCATTGAAAAAGCAAGAGAGTTCCAGAAAAACATCTATTTCTGCTTTATTGACTATGCCAAAGCCTTTGACTGTGTGGATCACAATAAACTGTGGAAAATTCTTCAAGAGATGGGCATACCAGACCATCTGACCTGCCTCTTGAGAAACCCATATGCAGGTCAGGAAGCAACAGGTAGAACTGGACATGGAACAACAGACTGGTTCCAAATAGCAAAAGGAGTTCGTCAAGGCTGTATATTGTCACCCTGCTTATTTAACTTACACGCAGAGTACATCATGTGAAACGCTGGGCTGGAAAAAGCACAGGCTGGAATCAAGATTGCCAGGAGAAATATCAATAACCTCAGATATGCAGATGACACCACCCTTATGGCAGAAAGTGAAGAGGAATTAAAAAGCCTCTTGAAAGTGAAAGTGGAGAGTGAAAAAGTTGGCTTAAAGCTCAACATTCAGAAAATGAAGATCATGGCATCTGGTCCCATCACTTCATGGGAAATAGATGGGGAAACAGTGGAAACAGTGTCAGACTTTATTTTTTGGGGCTCCAAAATCACTGCAGATGGTGACTGCAGCCATGAAATTAAAAGATGCTTACTCCTTGGAAGGAAAGTTATGACCAACCTAGATAGCATATTCAAAAGCAGAGACATTACTTTGCCAACAAAGGTCCGTCTAGTCAAGGCTATGGTTTTTCCAGTGGTCATGTATGGATGTGAGAGTTGGACTGTGAAGAAAGCTGAGTGCCGAAGAATTGATGCTTTTGAACTGTAGTGTTGGAGAAGACGCTTGAGAGTCCCTTGGACTGCAAGGAGATCCAACCAGTCCATTCTGAAGGAGATCAGTCCTGGGTGTTCATTGGAAGGACTGATGCTAAAGCTGAAACTCCAGTGCTTTGGCCACCTCATGCGAAGAGTTGACTCATTGGAAAAGACTCTGATGCTGGGAGGGATTGGGGGCAGGAGGAGAAGGGGACGACAGAGGATGAGATGGCTGGATGGCATCACCGACTCGATGGACAAGAGTTTGAGTAAACTCCTGGAGTTGGTGATGGACAGGGAGGCCTGGTGTGCTGCGATTCATGGGTCGCAAAGAGTCAGACATGACTAGCGACTGAACTGAACTGAACTGATATGTTTTTACTTAGAATCCTTTATGGTACTTTATTGATGATGCAGATACACAGCAAATATTAACACTTGGTACATTAAATAAGGACCTCTTTACGGTGCCTTACTAGTATACATCAGTTATAATTATTTGGTATCTTTAGCCAGATCTATTTCAGAACTGCTAGAATTTCCTGCATCTTCCTTACCTTCACCACTCACTTCTAAAAGAAGGTAGCTAGTAAATTGCAGACTGATAGTCCCATTTATAAAATTTAATGACACCCATCCAAAAAGGGCTTTGAAAATTGATGTGCAGCCAAAAAAAAAAAGTCTTATGCCCTCTTACATTTGAGAATACTTCTAATGGCTTTAGACAGGGTGGGATTGATTATGTTGTTATTTAGAATTTATGTGCACTTTACATTTTGTGAGTGGTTTATGACTTTGAGTGCTTCATTGTAAGGCCCCTGGGTAATAAGTCAACATGAGGAAACTGAGGCCTGCTGCCTTTGAGTGAGCCCCTGACATCCACAGCCACTGACTCACTAGTAAGCCGTACAAGCTGATTCCACTCTGGTCTCCACCACAGTATGTAAAACATTGGTCTTAAGACACAGAGAAGAATCATACACATACTTGATTCTTCATTCATTGCTCAGCAAGTTGGCATGGAGCATCTTAACTGGTATTACACACACACACACACACACACACAGCAGATAGCACTTGGCAGACAGCAAATAACTTATGATCTATGTAGCAAGATGTCTGGAGAGGGTGACGCTCAAGTTGATTTAGTTAGTGAGTTAAAAACATCCCATGACACCCAAGTGTCTCCACCTCCCAGCTTACTGATCTTTAGTTGCTTGGGCAGGCCCTGGCCCCTTCATGGTCAAGGAAACTCAGGATCCTCAGGCATCACATCTTCACCAAACCGGGCAGAGAAAAAAGAGGTCATGTCTTCTCTTGGGCTTTTTTTGTCAGAATATAAAATGCTTCTCAGAGCATTCCCAACAAACTTATCCTAATGACTTATTGAACAAAATAGAGTCACAAATCCACATTCAAATCTTTGGAATCTGTGAAAAGAGATGTGACTGGCCATTGTGACTAACAGGGAATTCCCTCTGCAGCCTTAATTCCACCTATGGAATACCCACAGGATTTGGGGGTTATAACCCGAACATCTTCATGAGGCCATTACTCTACTCACACATGAACTGTGAAGCCTGAAACAGTCACTAATGCACAGCAGAACAATTTAGCTAGTAAAGAAAAGTAAGTTAAAATCATAAAATATATTAATGTAATACAAAAGAAAACAGGAGGACAGGGGAAAAAATGAGCCATGTGGTGAACAAATGTCAAATAAAACTCTAACAAGATCAATAATTATGAAATGAGATTGGTCTAAATAACAAATGAAAAGATTGAGGTTTTCAGATTGGTTAAAATATAGCCTCTTTCCCTCCCTCTTCCCTCCATGCATAAAGACACAAACAGGTTGAAAATAAAATGTCAGAAAGTTATATATCATGTTAACATTAATTAGAAGAAAGTTGGTGTCAGTATACAGATATACAAGTGGATTTCAGAGAAAATAATTTTACCAGATAAAAAGGAAGTTCATTTTACAGTGATAAACACTCGGTTTAACAGGAGGACATAACAATTCTACACATTTATAAACCTAACAATGTAGTTTCAAAATACATGAACCAAAATCTCATAGTACTTCAAGGAAAAATAGACATGTTGACAATTAAATGTCAGAGATTTCCTTACCCCACCTAGGTAGTTTCTGGAAGAATTAGACAGAAAATCAGTAAGATATAGAAGAATTGACCAGCACTATTGACCAAACTGACCTCATTGATATTAACAGAACATTCCAGCCAATAAGAGCAGAGTGCACATTCTTTTCAAGTGCTCACAGATAATTGACCATGATAGACTCTACACTAGGTCATAAGGAAGACCTGAAGATATTTAAAAGGATTCAATTTATACAGGTTAGTTCTCTGACAACAACAGGATAAAATTAGAATTTAGTAACAAAGAAATATGGAGAATTCCTAACTATCTGAAAGTGAAACGATACATTTCTAAAATGCCCATAGGTCACAGAAGTGCGAGAGTAGAAATGCTAGATGGTACAAAAACCTAATTCCTGCTGAAGGATTATTTAAGGTGAAAGGAGCGGCGCTGAATGTATATATATTGGAAAGAAAGAACAGGCTCAACTCAGTGGCCTTAGCTTCCACATTACGGAAGTAGAGGAGGACTTCACCAGTGAGAACTTGATAAAGGACATTAATCAAATAATTTCAGCTAACATCACACCTAATAGTGAGAGATGATGCTGTTCCATTAAGATCAGGAATAAAACAAGAATATTCTCTCCCAGAATTCATGTTCAACTTTGTATGGGGGATTCTAGGCAGTGTGCTAATCCAAGGAAAAGAAACGATAGGTATCCAGATTGGAAAAGAGGAAGCACAAGCTTCTGTGTTTGAATCTACAGAAGCTTCTGTGTGCAAAATCCTGAGACAGAGGCAGGTGCTGGGCAGGGTGTGGAGCAACAGGAACCCTCATCACAGCTGGTGGGGGTGCAAAATGCTGCCGCCACTTTGGAAGACAGTTCGGTGGTTTCTTATAAAATTAGACATTTTCTCACCCCATGATACTAGATTTGATATCTATCTAAGCGACCTGAAATTTTATGCCCATGCAAAAACTCATAAGTGGATGTTTACAGAAGCTTCATTCATAATCGCCAGCACTATGGAGGAACCAAGATGACCCTGAGAAGGTTAACAGAGAAACAATCTGTGATGCATCCAGACAGTGGAATAACAAGAAATGAGCCATCAAGCCATGAAAACATGTGGAGGAAACTCCGAAGTGTATTACTGTATGAAAAAAGCCAATCTGAAAAGGCTGCATCGTGTATGATTCCCACTATAGGGCACTCTGGAAAAGGCAACATCATGGAACCAGTAAAATGATCGTTAGTTTCCAGAGTTTAGAGGAGGGGAGTGGTGAATAGGCTATTTTGTATGCTACTATACTACAACTATATAATTATAATTATATTAATATCTGTCTAAACCCCATAAGAGAAGGCAATGGCACCCCACTCCAGTACTCTTGCCTGGAAAATCCCATGGATGGAGGAGCCTGGTAGGCTGCAGTCCATGGGGTCGCTAAGAGTCTGACACGACTGAACGACTTCACTTTCACTTTTCACTTTCATGCATTGGAGAAGGAAATGGCAGCCCACTCCAGCGTTCTTGCCTGGAGAATCCCAGGGACAGAGGAGCTTGGTGGGCTACCGTCTATGGGGTCGCACAGAGTCGGACATGACTGAAGCGACTTAGCAGCAGCAGCAGCAAACCCCATAAAATGTACAATACCAAGTGAAGCCTAAAGTAAACTGCAGATTTGGGTGACATTGAAGGGCCATGTAGGTTCATGGATTATAGCAAATCTGGTGGGGTTGTTGAGAGTGGGGTCTTGATACATGTAGGGCCTGGGGAATATATATGGGAAGTTTCTGTACTTTGCTCTTAGTTTTTCTGTGAAGCTAAAACTGCTCTAAAATACACATTGTATTTTTAAAAGTCAATATCTTCAGAAAACTTCATAAATAGTGAGCTGGTATCTTTGAATATTTCAACCAAACTCTCTAATATTTATCCTTCAATTTAGAAACTTTTCCCCAAGAATAAAAAGCTATTGACTAAAAGGTTAGGGTGCAATTAAGGTTTCATTACCTTCACTATCGCTGCAATAGGAAACAATCCTCCAGGTTTGTTACACATACTTTTACCTTGATTTCCTTGTGTGTGTGTGTGGGGGGGGCGGGGTGTTTCTTTTAAAATTGTGTCTGAGTAGACAACAGACTTGAGGTTGCCAAGGGGGAAGGGGTGGGGGAGGACAGGATTGGGAGTTTGGGATTAGCAGGTGCAAACTATTATATATAGGATGGATAAACAGGGAGCTATATCCAATATCCTGTGATAAACTGTAATGGAAAGCAATATGAAAACAAATAGACGTATGTAAAACTGAGTCACTTTGCTGTATTGCAGAAGTTAACGTAACAGTATAAATCGACCACATTTCAATAACATTTTTACAAAAGATGTCTCTGCTCCTTCTGCTACACAGAGTCTTTTGCACCAATGTGTATGTGCTAATTTAACCATACAATGTACTTCAACGTGTCCCAAGATGTCCCTTGTAACTTAACCTGTGGAAGGGGCGTAAGTCTATGGCTTAAAGAACGGTTTCATTTCCAGCTCTGCAAACCTTCGGGACGTGAGCCCTGGATTGAAGACACGCCTGCCACATGGCTGCACATTAGGATATTACTGCATAACGAATGCCTTGTTGACTGGAGTATAAAAAAGATTGATAATTTACAGAGAAAGTCAATCAATAAATAAACTGTCCCTAACCAGCTTGGGAGTTGGCAGAATGACATTCCATTATCCTGTCAGGCATATTGCAGTCAAAAGTGTGACGCCCCAAAGGGCAGGGCACCCTGCCCACCGGCGGCTCGGGTCCCTCCCCCTCCTGGCGAGCCACGGCCTCGAGTTTCGTCTTCGCCCACAATCCGAGGTTCCCCGCGTGCACGCCCCGCTCTCAGATCCATATTCAAGCGCCGCTTTAGCCCATAGGGCGGGGCCGCCCAGGTCTGCTGTGTGGGATGGTGGCCCTGGTGACAGCAGGAGGTGACAGCGCTGTGTCACTGGGCGCCTGACAACTGATCCTCTGCAGACAGGGCTGTCAGAGGACCGGAGCCCTTCACATGCACAAGTGAAATTAACTTCTGTTAGTCTGACATTTCCCACAATCAATACTCACAGGGCCCTTGTCTCCAGGATCAAAATTCATAAATCAAAAGCAGAAAGCATGAAATAAGGTATTTGATAAATCCATTAACTCGAGTGGCAGTGTACTTCTGTCACGCCGCCTGGCGTACACTGGTGCCTCAAGGCTTCCGTGCGGGTGGCGGGGCCTGGGGCAGTTTGCACTGCTGCTTCCTACGTTCTTGAGCACACTGCTTACCAGACAACATTGTCGTCTCAAAGCAGCAATTTAATCTGTGTTCCTGCTCCGGGTTCCAGAACGAATGGAGAAAAAACGCAATGTAGGGCTTGGCTTCTGGAGACAGAAATGTAACTGATAGTGATTTTGCAGGATTCAGGTTCCCAATGGAGAACTTTGTCTCCAGGGATACCATGGTGGGTGTGTGTGTGTGTGTGTGTGTGTGTGTGTATACACACACTTACTATATACACTATTCATGTGTATATACATATATTATGTGTATGTATGTGTATACATGTGTATGCTTGTATTTGTGTGCACACACATATATATACACTAGGTGTGTATACATTACATACACTCTATGTGCATACATGTTTGTAATCTGGGTGTGTAGACACATATATGTGCACACATATTCTATGTATTTGTGCATAAATATAATTTGCTGGTGGCACAGATGGCAAAGAACCTGCAATGTGGGAGACCCAGGTTCAATGAGTCGGGAAGATCCCATGGATGAGGGAATGGCAACGCCCTCCCATATTCTTGGCTGGAAAATTCCATAGACAGAGGAGCCTGGCAGGCTACCATTCATGGGGTCGCAAAGAATTGGACACGACGGAGTGACTAACACTTTCACTTTTTCATAGATATGCTATTCATGGACACACATGGACACACATGTACGCACATAGATGCATGCATGTATATCTGTATGTGTGTACATATCTGTATATGTGTACTCTGTGTGTGTGTGCTTGTACATATATGTAAATCTTTGACCCATCCGTGGCCCTCCCACAGAGCTGATGGGCACCCTGGGTTCGAGGTCCTCTGTGGGAAACCTGGAGGTTCACCTCTCTCTGTGGAAAAATAAGGAACGACTCTCACAGAGCATTTCAGGGCTGCCCCCTCTCCTTGACCGCATGTCACACGCACTGCTGCTGTCAGAACTGGTTTATGATTCCATGCAGCTGTTTTATGACAGGATAGCAGCTTCTTACTCTTTCTCTACACTGAGCTATGAATTCAGACACTTCAAAGAATAATACTGAGTTACATTCCATAACTCTGCCTTCCCTGAGCTAGAGGTTTTCTCCACTCACTTAAAAAATGCCCAGGTCTGCAAATACTGCCTAGGGGAGTAGTGGGAATAGCGTTCATCTGAAAATGTGAAATCAGCAGGCCTTTGTTGAGGACTTAGAACATTCTAGGTGCTGACAGAGGGGACACAGATTCCTTTCGGTTCAGTCCGCGCGGAGCACTCGTAGAACCTGCCTGTTGAGTAAGATGACCGGGACCCCAGCACCGGAACTCAGTTCAGTTTAGCCCCACACTGTGCTTTCAACTGTGCAGAGTGGGGACATTTCTCCCTGATGCTAGGAGAAAACAAATCCCATAGATTCTTGGTTAATTTAGGGGAGAATACACTGTTCTGTGGGCTTTCCAGGTGACACTAGTGGAAAAGATCCCGCCTGCCAATTCGGGAGACTTAAGAAACACGTTCGATCTCTGTTTGGAAGATCCCCCTGGAGGAGGGCATGGCACTCCACTCCAGGATTCTTGCCTGGAGAATCCCATGGACAGAGGAGCCTGGCGGGCTATGGCCCATACAGTCACAAAGAGTCGGACACGACTGAAGCAACTTAGCTCACAGGCACATGCACACACACTCTTCTGCAGTATATATATACGCAAGCATCTTCCCAACCAAAGAGTTCAAACTGTCCCCGATATTAGTCAACCTCTCCCTGTCCAGGGCACGCTGGCTGCAAGCAGGCACCTGTCCTCAGGCTGGGGACGGGGCTGGTCTTGCTCATGTCAAGGTCCACGTGCAGTGTCCATTTCTGACCCCTGGGCTGTGGGAGGAAGAGTCTGGGTGGTCAGAAGATTGCTGCTGCTGGTAGGGTACCCTGTGAGGTCCCCACTCTCTGGGGGTGAGAGCCTATTTCCCAGGTGAAATTATGCTTTCCCCTAAACACACTCATTCCCCCAAAAGCCCCCTCACCAAATCCTCGCTCCCAAGCTTTGTTAGAAACCTGACTTATGCACTCAGAGCGGGTGGTGACGTCAAGGGCCAGGAAGCAGAGTCTTGCAGTTGTGTGAGCACATCTGTCTCTTTCCTGGCGTCTCACTTTGCATCACGGTCTGCAGGCTACTTCCAAGTTCTCCTCCTGTTCCTGAGGACCACTCCCAGCAGGGATGGCGTGCCCAGCGTTGCAAGTCTTCCAGGTGCAGCGCCAGAAGCGTGCAGGTAGGAGAAGGTACAGTTAGGGCAGGTAGAGTTGGGGAAGGAGGCAGGGGTTCTCGTGAGGGGGCGTCAGATGGGAGCACCTGTGGGCCGCTCCAGTTCCTGTGTGTCCTGGCCTGTCTCCTTGAGGAAGAACCTCCTTCTGCTCTGCTTGGAGTGTAGATGGCGCAGGAAGGCAGGTGGCGAGGAGCCGGGAGGAGCCAGTGCAGCCAGGTGACAGTCCCCTGGAAACCTGCCCCCCGTGTCTCCAGACTTTGGCCTGTATTGCCTCGCGGCCCCACCCAGCTGCAGGGGGAGCAGACCCTGGTCCTAACATGTGGTGGAGACCCAAGGGCAGAGATGGCTGGCGTGGTGGGTGAGAGTGCGGAATCTGCTCGAAGGATGAGGAGGTCAGGAGACAGCACCGGGGCCCCGGACGCCTCTTCTTCTTGGGGGCCCATCCCCTGGGTCCGAGAAACTGACCTTGTCGCCCGGATATATTCACTGCTTGCTCTGCCTTCTCTTCAAGGCCCTGGGTCTGTGCTGGAGACCAGGGCAAACGTTCCTGCCCATGGAGCTCGCAGCCACGTGACAGTCCACAGAGCCTTCTCTGCTCCATCTCCATAAGACCTCTGGGAGGGGCCGGGTGTGGGGCTCTGGGGCCAAGGGCACAGACAGCGAATGTTCAGAGACCAGGACTGCTCACAGCATAAAGGACAGAGCTCAATCTCAGAGGGCAGAATGGGTGTAGGCACGGGATTGTAGACAGCTCTGGGCACTGTCGTAAGGAGGAAGAGCTCCAGTGTGGATCCCCCAGGTGATGCTCTTGGGTCAACAGATGGAAGGATTAGCGCCCCTGAGGCTGCCTGGGTCCCCTGCCTTCAGCTGCAGAGTCTGAAAGTGTGAGACTCAGACATTAGACCAACGGACCTGACTGCCCCTGACAATGCATAAGGCCGCGTCTGCCCTCGGTGACTCCCAGTGATTGAGCTCCTTACGCTTCTATTCGTTTCATGAAAAGGTAGCCCAGGTGTGCCTGCCCTGAGGCCCAGTACCTTCCTCCCGACCCCGTGGCACCAGAGTCTCAGCCCCTCGCCGTGACACCTGGCAGCCTCGCCCTTGTACCTGCTGGGCTGGCACCCACGTGGTCACCTCCTCGCACCACCTGTCACACCCCACCTTCCAGGTTTCCTATTTGGAAACAAACTGCTGAAAAAATGTTGCTCAACTAAATACGTATTTCTCCGTATCGTATCCAAATTGGTGGGTTCTTTGCCCAACCAAAACATCAGAGAAGCTTTGTTTCATTTTTTTCAAAGCTATAAATACACAGAGCTCCCTGTTTCCTCTCATGGCACCCTTGATTTAGAAAGCTTAGGAATAATCCAAGATCTAAATGATTGTCTTTCAGGAAAAAGTATCCTTTCCTTCGGCAAGGGGACTTGGTGAAAGGTATAATGTTACATAAATCAGATTACATCTGACACAGCTTAAATGCATCATGCTTTGTATCTGCCTTTATCGAATCTCTTATGATAGAAAATGACAGTGTCTCTCTTATGGCAGTCCCTGTAAACAATATAAAAATAAAAATTGTCATTTAAATGACTTCACTGAGTACCTCTGTATAATTACCTGGCACAGTCTCCTTACATTATAGGTGCCCATCAATTAAATAGATCCAATATCATGCGGCAACAGTCTGGGAGTGAGTCTATTGATTCTCATAATAAAAAAGGAAAACCAAGGTTCTGACACACTGCACCATTGTGGGCCTGAAACCCAATTCCTCCTGGAAGGCGGGTCTGTTTTATTTAGCTCTGAGGATATGACAGAAACTGTATATCTCTTTGCATTACACATTCCCTATCTGTCAATTGGAGCAAATGGCTGGATACTTTCTGCTTCTAATTACAAAAGCAGCCAATAATTGGAGTAGTTTTTTCCTATGGATCCTCTGTCGTCTGGCGTGTCAATAGCCTGGCTTCCCCAGAGCCTGGACGTGCGACGGCAGGTGCCCTTGAGAAAGATTTTGCTGTTATTTAAAGTCAATAGAGCTTCCTCACTCTCTGCTTTATTCCTTGTGTTTGCTTCCCTCCATCCTCAACAGAAGTGTCTGTTTCTTTTGGGGAAAGTGGTTATTTTGAGAAGAAAAATATGAATTAAAGAATAGACTTTCCTGTTTAAATACTGGATCACTTGTGTTCTATTGTTTTCAAAATCCAAAGAGAACTCCCCTTGTGGCGGCTTCTGTCCGTGCATGCTCCGTCTTGTCGTACTCTTTGCAACCCCATGGACTGTAGACCACCAGACTGCTCCGTCCATGGGATTCTCTAGGCAAGAATACTGGAGTGAGTTGCCATGCCCTCCTCCAGGAGATCTTCCCAACCCAGGGATGGAACCCACATCTCCTATGTCTCCTGACTGCAGACAGATTGTTTATCTACTGAGCCACCGGGGAAGCCCTTAAAAGGGTCACGTGGTAGCAGTTAACTGTCTTGCCTCACTAGACACTGAACTTATCCTCTTGGAATTGAAAATATCCCTCTTAAAACTATTTCAGTTCCTCTTCTTCTGTGTATGTCATTGAAATTGGTCTCTGTGCTTGCAGTAACAGGTTTTCTTTCTTTTTTTTTTTTTTAATTTAAGCAAAGTTAGTTTGTTGTTACACCAGAAAAACAAAAAGCTTTATGTAATATCTAACCCATTATGTCTTTTTATCTGACTTTTTTGGAACAATAAGAGAAGGAATTCTAAGCTGCTGTTACCTGTGTTCGGTAATGAATACACGATTCTTCCCTCAAATAAGCCTGTTTTCTGTTTGACGCGCTAGGTGGAGAGACTCCAGGCGGCTAGTACCTGTTGACATGCGGTCTATCGCACAGTCTCGGCTGGTTCCCTGGACAGAGCTGCATGCTGACCCTTCAGGATGAGACCTGAGGCCCTGCAGGAGCTCCGACCACAGAGCAGTCAGCCGTGGGCAGCAGGCAGCAGCCGGCCCCCCCGCCCTGGCGTCCACTCCCCTCACAGCCAAGAAGTCCTGGTCTTTCTACTTGGATCTGGAGGCCATGATCACTTCAGACAGAGCGTGGCCAAGGCTAACGCTGCCAGGCTGGGCTCCCCGTCCATCCACGCGGTCACCCGTGCCCACGGCCGCAGACTGGCTTCCTTCAGACTGTACCCCAGAGCCTCCCCTGCCCAGAAGAAGGCGGGACCAGACTTCAGTTCGGGTTTGCTTCCACACTGCTGGGGCCGAGGGATGCAGACTGGATGAGCAGGTGCCACCCACTGCTTCATGGGACACCACGTCTCCTCGGGGGTGGAGGAGTCAGGTGCCCGAGTCAATGTCCCCTGGGACACCACGTCCCCTCTGGGGGGCAGTGGTCAGGCCACCAGAGTCACTGTCCCCTGCAGACCTCACAGCTCCCTGGTCTCCACTCCGGCTGGACAGCCCCCCTCGGGGCTCTGCCCTCTTCACAGGGGCCAGGGGGCCCCCTTGGCCAGGCATCTCCAGGGAAGGTTGCTGAGCCCCGGGTGAGCTGAACTGCTCGAGGCAAGATTGGAGCCCAGGCCAGCGCCACGTCCCCGACAAGACACTGTGTCCTCCTGCAGTCCGTCCGCACGTGGGCTACTGCTGTCTCCCATGGGCCTGTGGGGTTGACGGATGTACACCTGAGTGGCCCGTGCTCGGGGGGTCGTGTCTGAACCCGGTGCACTGGGCCAGGGGTCAACTTCCCCTAAACGGCAGGCACTCCCTGGATGGGCCCAGGGCTCAAGCGCACTCCATACGTCCGCAGGGTCTGGACACTGTCCCGGGTGTCAGGACATGTCAGTGTGTCCAGCCTGCACTTCTCATGTGGTCACTGGTCTGTAGGGACTTTGGTTTTCCATTTCTCTTCAATCAAATGTCAGCATCAAAACTGTGCCCTACCCACCAGCCGGCTGCCCTTCAACAAGAGGAGAAGGCTGATGTCGGCCCCAGGAGCAAAGACCATCCACGTGCTCCAGAGGAAGTCCTGGCCCGCTCGTAGGGTGCTCACCTCCAGCATCCTGCACATGCCCCGTGTGCTCCTGAGAGTGAGGGGACAGGACCTTCAGATGCGTAGTCCTTTTCTTAATTTTAATTTTATATGGGAGTACAGTTGATTCCAATCCCAAAGAAAGGCAATGCCAAGAATGTTCAAAGTGAAAGTGAAGTTGCTTAGTCATGTCTGACTCTTTGTGACCCCATGGACAGTAACCTGCATCAGATTCCTCCATCCATGGGATTTTCTAGGCAAGAGTACTGGAGTGGTTTGCCATTTCCTTCTCCAGGGAATCTCCCCGACCCAAGGATTGAACCTAGGTCTCCCACATTGTAGAGAGACGCTTACCATCTGAGCCACCAGGGAAGTAGTACTCAGTTGTGGCTTTGCAACCCCATGGACTTTACAGTCCATGGAATTCTCCAGGCAAGAATGCTGGAGTGGGTAGCCTTTCTTTACCTTCTCCAGGGGATTTTCCCAACCCAGGGATTGAACCCAGGTCTCCTGCATTGCAGGCGGATTCTTTACCAGCTGAGCCACAAGAGAAGCCAGGCTTCAGCAATATGTGAACCGTGAACTTCTAGATGTTCAAGCTGGTTTTAGAAAAGGCAGAGGAACCAGAGATCAAATAGCCAACATCTGCTGGATCATGGAAAAAGTAAGAGAGTTCCAGAAAAACATCTATTTCTTCTTTATTGACTATGCCAAAGCCTTTGACTGTGTTCAGTCCAGTAGCTCAGTCGTGTCCAACTCTTTGCGACTCCATGAATCACAGCATGCCAGGCCTCCCTGTCCATCACCAACTCCCAGAGTTCACTCAGACTCACGTCCATCGAGTCAGTGATGCCATCCAGCCATCTCAACCTCTGTTGTCCCCTTCTCCTCCTGCCACCAATCCCTCCCAGCATCAGAGTCTTTTCCAATGAGTCAACTCTTCGCATGAGGTGGCCAAAGTACTGGAGTTTCAGCTTTAACATCATTCCTTCCAAAGAAATCCCAGGGCTGATCTCCTTCAGAATGGACTGGTTGGATCTCCTTGCAGTCCAAGGGACTCTTCAAGAGTCTTCTCCAACACCACAGTTCAAAAGCATCAATTCTTCGGTGCTCAGCTTTCTTCACAGTCCAACTCTCACATCCATACATGACTACTGGAAAAACCATAGCCCTGACTAGACAGACCTTTGTTGGCAAAGTAATATCTCTGCTTTTGAATATACTATCTAGGTTGGTCATAACTTTCCTTCTAAGGAGTAAGCGTCTTTTAATTTCATGGCTGCAATCACCATCTGCAATGATTTTGGAGCCCCAAAAATAAAGCCTGACACTGTTTCCACTGTTTCCCCATCTATTTCCCATGAAGTGATGGGACCAGATGCTATGATCTTAATTTTCTGAATGTTGAGCTTTAAGCCAACTTTTTCACTTTCCACTTTCACTTTCATCAAGAGGCTTTTGAGTTCCTCTTCACTTTCTGCCATAAGGGTGGTGTCATCTGCATATCTGAGGTTATTGATATTTCTCCCGACAATCTTGATTCCAGCTTGTGCTTCTTCCACCCCAATATTTCTCATGATGTACACTGCATAGAAGTTAAATAAGCAGGGTGACAATATACAGCCTTGACGTACTCCTTTTTCTATTTGGAACCAGTCTGTTGTTCCATGTCCAGTTCTACCTGTTGCTTCCTGACCTGCATATGGGTTTCTCAAGAGGCAGGTCAGATGGTCTGGTATGCCCATCTCTTGAAGAATTTTCCACAATTTATTGTGATCCACACAGTCAAAGGCTTTGGCATAGTCAATAAAGCAGAAATAGATGTTTTTCTGGAACTCTCTCGCTTTCTCGATGATCCAGCGGATGTTGGCAATTTGATCTCTGGTTCCTCTGCCTTTTCTAAAACCAGCTTGAACATCTGGAAGTTCATGGTTCACATATTACTGAAGCCTGGGTTGGAGAATTTTGAGCATTATTTTACTAGCATGTGAGATGAGTGCAATTGTATGGTAGTTTGAGCATTCTTTGGCATTGCCTTTCTTTGGGATTGGAATAAAAACTGACCTTTTCCAGTCCTGTGTCCACTGCTGAGTTTTCCAATTTTGCTGGCATATTGAGCGCAGCACTTTCACAGCATCATCTTTCAGGATTTGAAATAGCTCAACTGGAATTCCATCACCTCCACTAGCTTTGTTTGTAGTGATGCTTTCTAAGGCCCACTTGACTTCACCTTCCAGGATGTCTGGCTCTAGGTCGGTTATCACACCATGGTGATTATATTGGTTGTGAAAATCTTTTTTGTACAGTTCTTCTGTGTATTCTTGCCACCTCTTCTTAATATCTTCTGCTTCTGTTAAGTCCATACCATTTCTGTCCTTTATCGAGCCCATCTTTGTATGAAATGTTCCCTTGGTATCTCTAATTTTCTTGAAGAGATCTCTAGTCTTTCCCATTCTGTTGTTTTCCTCTATTTCTTTGCATTGATCACCGAGGAAGGCTATCTTATCTCTTCTTGCTATTCTTTGGTGCTCTGCATTCAGATGATTATATCTTTCCTTTTCTCCTTTGCTTTTCACTTCTCTTCTTTTCACAGCTATTGACTGTGTGGATCACAATAAACTGTGGAAAATTCTGAAAGAGATGGAAATACCAGACCACCTGACCTGCCTCTTGAGAAACCTATATGCAGGTCAGGAAGCAACAGTTAAAACTGGACATGGATCTACAGAGTAGTTACAAATAGGAAAAGGAGTACATCAAAGCTGTATATTGTCACCTTGCTTATTTAACTTATATGCAGAGTACATCATGAGAAACGCTGGGCTGGAGGAAGCACAAGCTATAATCAAGATTGCCATGAGAAATAGCAATAACCTCAGATAAGAAGATGACAGCACCCTTATGGCAGAAAGTGAAGAGGAACTAAAAAGCCTCTTGATGAAAGTGAAAGAGGAGAGTGAAAAAGTTGGCTTAAAGTTCAACATTCAGAAAACTAAGATCATGGCATCTGGTCCCATCACTTCATGGGAGATAGATGGGGAAAGAGTGGAAACAATGCTGACTTTATTTTTCTGGGCTCCAGAATCACTGTTGATGGTGACTGCAGCCATGAAATTAAAAGATGCTTACTCCTTGGAAGGTAAGTTATGACCAACCTAGACAGCATATTAAAAAATAGAGACATTACTTTGCCAACAAAGGTCCATCTAGTCAAGGCTATGGTTTTTCCAGTGGTCATGTATAGATGTGAGAGTTGGACTGTGAAGAAGGCTGAGCGCTGAAGAATTGATGCTTTTGAACTGTGGTGTTGGAGAAGACTCCTGAGAGTCCCTTGGACTGCAAGGAGATCCAACCAGTCCATCCTAAAGGAGATCAGTCCTGGGTGTTCATTGGAAGGACTGATGTTGAAACTGAAATTCCAATCCTTTGGCTACCTGATGCGAAGAGCTGACTCATTAGAAAAGACCCTGATGCTGGGAAAGATTGAGGGCAGGAGGAGAAGGGGATGACAGAGGATGAGATGGCTGGATGGCATCACTGACTCAATGGACATGGGTTTGGGTGGACTTTGGTAATTGGTGATGGACAGGGAGGCCTGGTGTGCTGCGATTCATGGGGTCGCAAAGAGTTGGACATGACTGAGTGACTGAACTGAAACAATTGGTTTACAAGGTTGTACTTGACAAATAAAGGCAGTAACATGACAGGCACACATCCTTTGTATTTATCCCTCATGTATACGTGTTTATACAGGCATGTGTGTGTGGGTGCTACACATCTGAGTTAATAGCTTTCTTCATGCTTCATTGTGGCAGATTGATGGATGTCCCACTGTAAAGGATCACAGCAAAGGGTCAAGCTTGGTTCCAAGGACATTTGAAAAGAGAAGATCTAGAAAGCATTTATAGGAAAAGAGGAAAACGCAGGCAAACCATGTACCACATTTTGTAAATACAGAATCATTGGTAACAGGGCAGGATGTCCCTCCGGCCTTGAGGACAGTAAGTGCAGTTTGAGGAGAGACGCCGCAGCGATGATGGAGTTCCTCGGGGGTTCAGCGGTGAAGAATCCGTGCCAACGCAGGAGAGGAGACCTTCGACCCCCGGGTCAGGAAGATCCCCTTTAGAAAGAAAAGGCAACCCAATCCAGTATTCTTGCCTGGAGAATCCCGTGGACAGAGGAGCCCGGCAGGCCGCAGTCCATAGGATCGCAGAGTCGGACACCACTGAGTGACTAACACACACACACACACACACGCGCGCGCGCGCGCGCGCGCTGTTGCAATTAGAGGTCCTGTGCTCTTTACAGAGCATGCCTTCTCACGGCCCTTCAGCAGAAAGAGTCCATGGGGAGGCCCCAGGCTGGTGGTCTCTGCCCCTTCCAGGGATGCTGGGTGTGTCCTGGAGCTGCCAGGACAACGTGTGCCCTCTGACCTCTCTTTGCAGAGATGCGCCCTCCCTGCCTGTCCCGCAGAGACTAGGAGGAGTAGCTCCCACGGGTCTTTACCCTTCCAGCCACCTGCAAGAGGGCTGATTGGAAGCTGTTTTCTTTCTGGGTGGCACCATCTGACCCACACGGCTGTCTCGGTGGACTGACCCTCCCCCGGGATCCAGTCCACATACCTGATGCAGCGCCTTAGCAGATACCTCAACCTGGGGACTGAAGCTTTAGCTGGTTTTCCATCTGAGTTAGAAATTCTAGTTTATGCCTTTCATGGGTCGGTGAAAGTTCTCATTTCTTTCACGAGGCCTCAGATACATGGGGCTGAGCTGATCAGATCAAATGAGAACATTTGTTTCCTATGCAATCAAGAAGCCTGTGTAAACATCCTCAGTGTGGAATGCCTCCAAGTCTTGCTTGAGAACTCAGTTTGAATTTTTTCCTTCTTTTGGGCAGAATGAGCCCAGTGTGGATGCCAGCATCTTTCTGGGCCTAAAAAGCAGGTCTCGGACAGAATGAAGAAAGAGCCGCTGAGTTCCGATGCTTGTCTGGTTCCTAGGGGTGGGGCGCTGAGGACTACAAGCCTCAGGGTTTCTGAGGACGTACAGACAGGCTGCAGACCAAAGGTCAGTCTGCTCAGCAAACTGTCTTCAACATCACGTTAATTCTGAATTCCACAAGATACACAAATGGTGGGCCTGGGGACACTGAACGCTGAAAGCTTCTCTGAATAAAGATTAAGACGGATGGCTCAGGGGTAAAGAATACGCCTGTGATGCAGGAGACCTGGGAGATGTGGGTTCAAACCCTGGGTCGGGAAGACACCCTGAAGAAGGGAGTGGCAATCCACTCCAGTATTCTTGCCTGGAGGATTCCGTGGACAGAGGAGCCTGGCGGACTATAGTCTATGGAATTGCAAAGAGTTCCATACAACTGAGCGACTAACACAGCACTAAGAGGGTTTTATGTAACCTCATCTGATGATAAAACTCCACTTTGAGGTCAGCCCTCGGCTTCCCACCTGTGTCCTCACCAAACACATTACACATTTGACAGTTTCCTCCTTGATGCAGTGGGTCTACCACTCAGTTAATCCACATTTCTTTAAAAGCTCATGTAAATGATGAATAGATCTGAGTGACTTTCAAAATTCAAGGAAGCCACTTTCAAGTCCTAAACTTCATTTGAACATTTAAAATATGTGCCTGCTTTTTCTCCCCTCAAGAGGTTGCACAATTTCTGTTGCTGTTTATTTTTTTTTTTTTTTAAGAGTATAGAATGGAAGGCAGGAAATCTCTCCTGCTTTAGCATTTATAACTTCTTGGATATTCCTTTGAATATGTTTAGACAAACAGATCTTCTGGGCTTGCCATTGCCTCTGACACAATGGAGAGCTGTGCCTTGCACGCCCAAGGAAACACGGCTCAATCTTGGCATGTAAATTAATTGCTAAATCACAATGCAATTTCTATGGAATTGCATTTGAATGCAAGATTAATAATGAATGAATTAATCAAGATTAATTTTATTATAATGAACATGAAAGGATCTAATGATGATTGGTTGCTTTTCTCGAGAGTTGTCTTATGAATATTCACACTTTTGGTGAATTTCTTGAGTTGTCTGGTATACTTGAGGGAGTCTGTCTATGCTGACTCTGTGTGTCATGCGGGAGAGATTCCAGCAGCAACTTCTCATTTAGGATTTAATTTCCTTGCTAGACTTCCCATCCCTGGAGGGGGTCCCCAGCTAATGAATTGTTGAGGAAAATATATGAATTTTATATTTAGAAAATAAAGGTCCAAATGTGAGGAAGGCCTCCCTCTTTTGGGTGACATTTCTCTCATTCAATTAACTTGACATCTTTAAGAAAATTAATTCACAATGAAATGAGGTGATGTTTTGCAAAATGGCAGGGCTTTATTTCAATTTGAGTTAGTGAGATTATGGTCTAGTTATATGTTTTTTAATTTTTTTGCATCATATTTTTTTCCTTTTAGCAAGATGACATCTCTTTATTTATTTGGCTGCACAGTGAAGCATGCGGCACCTAGTTCCCTGATCAGGATTGAACCGGTGCCCCTGCTTTGGGAGCAAGGCGTCTTAACCACAGGACCACCAGGGGAGCTCCTGGTTATATTTTAAAGTATCGTTTAAATTTAACCCATGGAGATCTTAGGACTCTGCTTAACACAAAAGCATGCAAGGGCACCTTCTCCAAAGGTACTCTTTTCTGCATCTCCCAAACTGAAAATGAGAATATTGGTAAATTAGAAATAGCGTTGGGCTGGAGACCAGAACAAGGAGAACGAGCAGATGCATCGTCACCACATCCTGGGACACCTGCCCCGTCTCCGAGGCGTCTGTCACCCTCCTGTGCCCTCACCCTCTGCAGTGCCCATGGCAGGACACCCTTGGGAACACGTTCCCTAGGTCAACAAAGGCTCCCTAGGGGCCAAAACGAGATGCTGTCTTTGCTCTGTTATTATGTTGATGTGTACAGTGGTTTTATTAATATTGAAAGTTTTTATTTTATATTGGCATATAATTGATTAATAATCTTGTGTTAGCTTCAGGTGTACAGCAAAGGAATTCAGTTATGCGTATACCTATATCTGTTCTTTCTCGAGTGCTTTTCCCACATTGGTGATTACAGAGTGCTGAGCTGCACTCCCTGTGCTGGGCAGCAGGTCCTTGCTTTCACGCTGCACCCCATCCCGGGAGCCGCCCTTCCTTGCAGCCGCCTTCCCCATCCTGCGGCTCCTCCCTGGGCCATCCTGGCCTCACATCATGCTCCTGAGGCGGCCTTTCTGGCCTGCGTCTCTTCCCCTCATTCTCCACTCTCTCTGGGCCTTCTTGCCGTGAATGACTAGTGGCCCTCACACGCCTTTTATCCAGCTGAGTCCCTCCGGAGGCAACGGCCTGCTGACCTCTCACACCTGCCTTCCCCTCCACGTGTCTCTGCCACCACCTGCTCTGTCCTGCTGCCCCTCTCCTCTGAGTCCTTCACCCCTGGCTTCGCAATGGTCCAGTCGCCTCCCCTGATGCTCACGAGAGAATGCTGCCCCTGCACAGGTTCTGTGTCAGCAAAACCACGGTGCGGTGGACCCTGGACCTCTCACAAATGACCGACTGGACTCTCAGCTGAGAACTTGCCCCAGTAAACCAGGTCTTTGATGTCAGCTTCCTCAGAGCCCAGCTAGCATTCCTCATGTTTTCTCTACTTACTGCATTGTTTTGTTGAGGGGGCAGATTTTAATTTGGGTTATTTGCAGCTAAACTTTTGTAATAGCTAACAAGTCAATGCATTTGTAAAACATATTTTAATTTTCATACTTTAACTAGTGCTATGACTTTTTTTTAAATTACAACTATAGTGGAAAATGCCAGGACTTCAGTGTATGTTAATACATTGCTTGCAAAATAATTATTAATAACCATTGACTGCCAAAAATTTTGCTAGGCAAGCCCTATAATTATCTCTAATCCTTACAAAAGTCTGCTTTTTAATGCCAGTTTGATATGCACATGTTGGAGCTAAGAAAGGCTTGATCCTTTGCCCAAGGTGACACTGACAGAGAGCCAGGATTCTCACATATCATGTTTAAAACTCCGCTTTTCTCACTGTAACCGCTGCTTTTCACAGAGATTCTACAAAACGAATCAACTTTTACTTCAGTTAACATCACCTTTGCCTGACTGTACTATCTACCAACACAACATGTGCATAATTCTGCAACTGATCCCATGCTCCAGGAGATTAATATTTTAATAAGCTAATTTCAGAGTTTTATGCTCTTCTCATCAACCAAGTTGTAGACAGCAAGTTTCAGGCTATGGATTTGGGCAATTCCTAGTTTTACCTCCACTATTTTTGGGGAGGGGGCAAATATTTCAATTTATACTGATCCCTTTGTCAGGAAAAAATGTCGATGCATAGTGATGTGATGCTCATTGAAGAAAGAAGATCTCATGTTTTATACTTAATATATTCCCCCCAAATATATCTAACCGAGACTACTACTACAGAGCAGCCTGAATGAAGTCATCTATTTTCTAAGCAAGTAATTTTTCACTGGGAGAAAAGAGAAAAGGATGTGAGTTTTGCAGATTAACATGGGGATGGCAAGCAAGAGAAAAACATCAGATAAGGCCAGCAAAATCGCAGCCATCGGGGTAAGAAGTAAACACATTCTTCTCTATAGGAAACGTTGGTTAGTTTAATTTTTAACCAGGTTATTCAATGACGCTCACCTACCTCATCCATGGATCTTCTACAGCTCCACCCACTCTGGCCCCAACTTCCACGGAGCTAACATTCCCTGGAAATTAAGGCAAAATCTCTCTTTGTTCAGACTACCTGGTTCAGACCCTGACATTCTGTTTCTACAGGTAGCAACTAATTCTCCACCATGGATTCTTTGGAACTGACATTAAAAGCAACTTAAATTCTAATTAGAAACACAGCATAAGAGCTTGATCAGGCTCGCTTTAGTGGAATTCCTCCTTGTTCAGATGAGGTTGAAAGCTGAGTAATGGGATCTGTCAACCTCACAAAATAACCTACAGTAAACGTTCTTCATTACAACGTGAAAATAGTTTTCGGGCCATTTCAGAGGAAGAGAGAGCGAACCTGCTGAGTCCCTACCCCAGAGAAGAGCCCCATCTTAGTGTTCACACCATCACCTTAGGTCCCTAAATCCAACATGTCCCCCCACGCACAGTATTTCCCAAAGATGCGTAAAGTAAGAGATGGTATGGCCTCAGGGAGACAACAAATGCCCTTCACCAGGGGAGCAAGGCTGGGAGCAGTCAGGACTCACAGGGAACCCTGGGAAACACACAAGAAGCTTGAGTTTGCACACTAGTTTAGATATATTTTTACATATTGTGTTCAATATATCCAGTCAACTTCCAGACACTTTGTAAGGTTAAGTCCCTTAAAAAAGTAAGGGGTCTGGTCATCAATCTGAAAAAGTTATGATAAATATGCCAGAGAATCTAGAATCTAGAAATGCAGGGCAAATGGTGTGTTTTTGTTCAGATTAACAAATAAATATATGTATGGCTGAGTCCCTTTGCTGTTCACCTAAAACTACCACAACATCGTTAGTTAATTGGCTATACTCCAATAAATGTATTAAAAAATAAAAAAATTTATATGAAAAACAAACAAACAAAAAAGAAACAAATAGACCCATTAATTTAAGTTTAGGGCACACCAGTATTTTTGCCTGGAGAGTTCCATGGACAGAGGAGCTTGGCAGGCTATAGCCCATGGTGTCACAAAGAGTCGGACACAACTGAGCAGCTAACATTTTCACGCCTTCTGGGCATTTTACCAGAGACGACTAGAGGACAAAGACAAGTATGTGTGTAGATGCCCAGTCACTTCAGTTGTGTCTGACTCTTGGTGACCCCGTGGACTGCAGCCCGCCAGGCTCCCCTGTCCATGGGATTCTCCAGGCAAGAATACTGGAGTGGGTTGCCATGCCCTCCTCCAGGGGATCTTCCTGACCCAGGAATCAAACCTGCATCTTCTGTGTCTCCGGCATTGCAGGCGGATTCTTTACCCACTGAGCCACCTGGGAAACCCCAAAGACGAGTACACTGAGCTGCAAGCTGGAAATGTCATTTACATAGGATTTAGAATTCAGTTTATGCAGAGTACATCATGAGAAACGCTGGATTGGAAGAAACACAAGCTGGAATCAAGATTGCCGGGAGAAATATCAATAACCTCAGATATGCAGATGACACCACCCTTATGGCAGAAAGTGAAGAGGAACTCAAAAGCCTCTTGATGAAAGTGAAAGAGGAGAGTGAAAAAGTTGGCTTAAAGCTCAACATTCAGAAAACGAAGATCATGGCATCAGGTCCCACCACTTCATGGGAAATAGGTGGGGAAACAGTGGAAACAGTGTCAGACTTTATTTTTCTGGGCTCCAAAATCACTGTTGATGGTGACTGCAGCCATGAAATTAAAAGACGCTTACTCCTTGGAAGGAAAGTTATGACCAACCTAGATAGCATATTCAAAAGCAGAGACATTACTTTGCCAACGAAGGTCCGTCTAGTCAAGGCTATGGTTTTTCCAGTGGTCATGTATGGATGTGAGAGTTGGACTGTGAAGAAGGCTGAGTGCTGAAGAATTGATGCTTTTGAACTGTGGTGTTGGAGAAGACTCTTGAGAGTCCCTTGGACTGCAAGGAGATCCAACCAGTCCATTCTGAAGGAGATGAGCCCTGGGATTTCTTTGGAAGGAATGATGCTGAAGCTGAAACTCCAGTACTTTGTCCACGTCATGCGAAGAATTAACTCATTGGAAAAGACTCTGATGCTGGGAGGGATTCTGGGCAGGAGGAGAAGGGGACGGCAGAGGATGAGATGGCTGGATGGCATCACTGACTCAATGGACATGAGTCTCAGTGAACTCCGGGAGTTGGTGATGGACAGGGAGGCCTGGCGTGCTGCGATTCATGGGGTCGCAAAGAGTCGGACACGACTGACGACTGATCTGATCTGATCTGATCTGTGGAATGTTTCCTGACGTCCTGTGCACCCCAGTCGGTCCTTGCACTGAGTGGCCCCCCATTTGGGTGTGCAAATAAGAATAAACAACATAACCAATACCATACGACAAGTGGCTTGTGAGTTTTAACTCTTGGTCTATTACCTACACTTAGTTCCAGTCCCAGGGACTAGGGTACCATGTGGACAGCAACCTACAATACCACTAAGTGCCCTGAAGGACAAAACGGTGGGGTCAGGTCAGGCCCCTGGAGCTGGTCTGAAGGCTGCGGATAGCCATCTGTCTCCACGGCACCAGCATCAGCATCATCTTCTGGGACTTGGGGAGAGAGGGCTTGGAGGGGTCAGAGGACTCAGCTGAGTGGATGCCTGAATATGTATATCCTGATGAGCCCGTTCAGATTTTCTGATGAGGAAACAGAAGGAAATTCAGAAAAATAAGGCAGCTGATCCACCTTCCTGCCCCCGAGTCATAGGACCCCACTGGTCAGCACCATCTGGTCCCCGAGGAACAAAATCAAGGTTATCATTTTTGCATTTGATTAGATACTTTGCCAGTCAGACTCCTCTGTCCATGGGATTCTCCAGGCAAGAACACTGGAGTGGATTGCCATTTCCTCCTCCAGAGGAGCTTCCCAACCAAGGAATGGAACCCAGGTCTCCGCTTTGCAGGTGGATTCTTTACGGTCTGAGCCACCAAGGAAGCCCATGAATACTGGGGTGGGTAGCCTATCCCTTCTCTGAGGATCTTCCTGACCCAGGAATCGAACCAGGGCCTCCTTCATTTCAGGCAGTTTCTTTATAGCTGCGTCAATGGGGAAGCTCTTTAAAGAGTTAGTTTAAGCTAAATAAATCATTTGATCATTGAAAATTGAAAGGAAATACAATCTCTAGAGAATGGAGGCAGATATTTGGAAAGAATAATCACTATATTATAAACATTTTAATATAAAACATTGGGAAGGAAATAAGAATGTGTAGACCTAATACCAGATTTTAAGTATCATCTGCATTCTCTTGTTGTCTTTTACTATTCTTTCTTTTTACACTCGTGGTTAACAAAGTGATCAATATTGACAGAATGCATATGGACTTCTGTTTTAAGTGTATATCAGTGGTATACATCTGAGCATCTGAGGCACTACCAGGATTTGCTGAGGAAACATACACTGCAATGCTTCATGTCCACGGAGGTAAGTAGGTAGGAGGCCAGAAAGAACTCTCTGCTTTGCATCGGGACAGAAAGTCAGCTGGTCATGGTGAATACACGGTTACTTCCATCTGGAGGTCACACTATCTCAAGACAATCGAAACAGATGGTCTAGATGCAAGGGACTCAGTGAAAGAAACCCCAGCTCCAGAGGTTTCTAAAACGTGCATCTACACACCTGGTTCCAGCACGTTCCTTTATGCTGGATGGTGCACAAGACGCTTAAACGGGCAAGGCTGGGCTAAAGCCTGACGTGACCGAGGGGAAAGCCCACCTTCTCCCAGACTCTGGGGTGTGCTCGGCCCTAATCTCTGATGATCATAAATTCCATGTTCCTTATTGATCGGCCTAAGTGCACTTCTTGTCCTGTGATAGCAGGCCACGATCCTATCTGCTTGCCAAACCTCACTTCTGAATGAGGGCTGTGTAAAAGCCATCTTCAGTTTCCTAGATTAAGTGTAACACTGCACAAGGCATTGCCTGTAGGAGCAGAAATACGACACCCTTGATGTGGCCTTGGCTTGCATCGAGTTTACCCAGGTTACAGAACCACAGATGGCTTCTGAGGACAGCGGCGGGCAATGCCTCACGCTGTGTCCATATCGCCACTTGGAAATGAAGGTTCTTAGTTGATGTCCTGTACCATGACTCACGATGGCTTTTAGCTGGATACACAATTCCCCTGTAATCTGAGTGTTCGTCCAGTCGGTTCACTGGGTTCTCTTGTACAGTTGCACGAGTTTTTATGTGAAAAGGCTGTCCACGTTCTCCATGCTCGGGCCTCTGAGGCTCCAGGCTCCATCTGAGCCCACATGGAGGGCAGGACCACGTGTTCTGACAGAGGAGGCAGCTTGAGACGTGCCGTCAGTTGGGTATAAATGCAGCAGTGGCGAAGGTCCCTGGACGGCCCCGGCTGTGCCCCGTGAAGCTGGCATGGATCATCTGGACCTGACTTGAGAGGGTGGTGAGGGGGCATGAGGGTGCAGATGAGGGGTCGTGGCAGTGCCGGGTCCCGGCCTGTGTCACGGGCGAGGACTGTGTCAGATGAGACTCCAATCAAGGTGGGTGGGGTCCCCAGCAGGGCTCTGCCTCACTGGGTCCAGCGTCACTAAAGAGCTCAGCGTTGGTGAGGAAGACATGCAGCGCAGCCCCATGGTGGGGGCGGCCCACCAGTGGATGGGAGCACCGGCCTGGCTGGACGTGGGCCCTGGCATCATCTTAGGGAGAGAGGAGCACAGTCAGCTGCTGGCTGGATGCACGCCTGGTGCCCGGGGGGGGGACGAGGATGCGGAGGGTAAGCCTTCGCACAGCCAGGGCAGGGACCACCCCCTCCACGCCCCTCCAGCCTTCCCTCGAGGACCACAGTTATTTTTACCAACTGTATCCTTATTCTTAATACTTTTCATGCCCTTCTCCAGAATGAAGTCACAGGGTGCCTCTGGTCTCCCTACTGTCCCCCAACTCCCTCTGCTCTAAGATTGCCTCTCGCAACTACTCATAACAGTGCAATGGTCACAGTCTGGGGACACCAGGCTTGCTGGGCTTGATGACGTGTCTAGGGTGACCAGCACAGGGTCCACCCGGCCGAGTCCCCCAGGCGAGAGTCGGGGCTGGTGAAAGCCGGGAGTGGAAGCCTGAGCCCTGGGTGAAGGAGTCGCAGCTTCTTTCTTTAGGAGGTGGTTGGGCCTCCATCGGGCATGCACAGACCTTTGGGGGAAGTCGTTGGACTGTCAGTGATCTGGGACTTCTCATGGGCAAGACTGCCCCAGGTCTCCAGGGGGGCTCCTGCAGAGCTCAGCTGGGGGGCTGGCAGACCTCTGTAACCCAAGCCGGCTCCTGGCCTGGTCCCCCCTTCCCAGGCAGATGCACACCCCCTGGGGACGGACACAGTGTCGTGTGAGGGTGAACCCTGCTGCCGCACGTAGAAACCACCCCAGCCTGGCGAGACTGGGGCCCAAGGCTCCTGAGCGCTGTCTGCAGGCTGTTTCCAACCTCCGCCTCCTTTAGTCCTGTAAACTTTTCCCAGCTTTACTGAGATATGCCTGCCCTGTGACACTGAGCATATGCATGTCATGAGACACCAGACACATGGCTGCCATGTGACACTGAACATATGCATGTCATATGACACCAGACATGTGAATGTCATGTGACACCAGGCACATGAAAGCCATGTGACACTGAACATACAAATGCCATGTGACACTGACTACATTTAAAATGCAGAACATCAGGATTGGATGTGAAACAATCTCCACAGTATGTTTTAGTTAACATCCATCACCACACATTGTTACAAACTGTTGTTTCTTGCGACAAAGACTCCTAAGATCTATTCTCTTGGCAGTGGTGGTTTAGTCTCTCAGTTGGGTCTGACTCCGTGACCCCGGGGACTGTAGCCCGCTGGGTTCCTCAGTCTGTGGGATTCTCCATGCTAGAATACTGGAGTGGGTAGCTGTACCCTCCTCCAGGGAATCTTCCTGATCCAGGGATCCAACCCGATTCTCCTGTATTACAGGCAGGTTCTGTACTGCCGAACCACCAGGGACGTCCCCACTCTCTCAGCAAACTTCAAATATGCTGCAGGGCACGGATTACCGTCGTCCCCACGCCGGACACTGCATCCCCAGGATTGACCCATCTTATAACTGGACATCCATACCTTTCCACCACCATCAGCCAAGTCCTGCCTTTCTAAGTCTCATGATCATACCCTAGTTGGTGCTGATGTCCTCAGGTCACGAATGGAATCAGAGCCTCCGCGGATTGGGTGTTGGCCACAGGTGCAGCCACCGTAAGAGCATGGGGCACAGCAGGCCTGCCCTGTGCCCCCGGGGACCACGGCCATGCTGGGGGGTGCAGGCCCTGACAGAGACAGACCCGCCCACGGAGTGCACACACACACACACACACACACACACACATGCACTGGGCACACACACACACATCCCTGGGCACACACATGTGTAAACACACACACACATCCCTGGGCACATATACATATGCATCCACAGTAGCAGAGAAGGTCCTCCACAGGGAAATCAATAGGTACAGGTTTCATCACCAAGAAATTCTCATGAGCAATTGGCTACAAAAAAAGTAAAACAAAAATGTTGAAGATGCTGCTTCTTCAAAAGGCATGCACTTGCTGACTTGAGCAAGTGTGGTTTGATTTGATAAAAAACGGACGAGGAGACTTGCAAATTATCTGCTCTCCTCCACTTCCTCACCGGCCTTTGAAATCTCTGTTTGGAGAGCATCAGAATGCTGACTGGGTAGAAGCTGGGTAACAGAACACTGGAATCATGGACCAAGGGGCATGTTCTCCACACGACAAGCAGAAGGAGCACCCTGTGCTCTGGAGCCATCCTTACTGGGAATTAGCTGGAGGAGGCTTGCAGAGCCCCAGGCCTCCAGACCTGTGGGTGGCTCAGCATCCCCCGGGCCCCCAGACCCGCCCACAGCTCAGCATCCCCTGGGGTTCCCAGACCCTTGGGTGGCTCAGCATGCTCCGGGCCCCCAGACCCGCCCACAGCTCAGCATCCCCAGGGCCCCCAGACCCTCAGGTGGCTCAGCATCCCCTGGGCCCCCAGACCCTCGGGTGGCTCAGCATCCTCCGGGGTCCCCAGACCCACGGGTGGTTCAGCATGCCCCGAAACACAGCTGATTTCAACTCTGCAACAAACGGCCCAGCAGGCCACACTTTCTCTTTGAACTCAGCTAATTCGCTGTTATTTTGTTTTAATTCAGGTCACCCAATCTTCCTTACCTTATAATGAGAAACGCTATGTCTTGGGTAATGAAGGAGTTTCACAACTGAGCCCGCTCCTGCTCGAGCTCCCTCCATGCACCTGTGGAAGCCACCTCTAAGAAGGAACTTAGAATCACCCAAACGTCCCTGTACACAAGCGGAGCAGCGACAATCAGGAAGCTTTGGGGTGATACTCAACTCTCCTCTTAAACAACCTTGGATCCAGGACCTAAATAAGATAAATTAGGTGCTAAATAAGATCTAAATAATCTGAGATGCAGGATATATATAAATAAACGATTGACATTATTACTGGATGTTATGAAAAAATGCACATGGACCAGCCATCCAAGGGTCCTGATAGATACGTGGTCTCCCCGCCTTGGGCCAGGACTCACACGGGCACTGGGCTTGGACCACGTTGGAGTCCTGAGGAAGAGAGGAACACAGCTGAGCCCACGTGTGGACTGTGTCACGTCTTGTCTTATCTGTCACTTTGTCACGGCGCCTGTAGCTCTCCCCACCTCTCTTCTCTGCATCCTCCACAGTTCTGTGCTCTAGTCCCCCCAAAACAGACGCTTCATCCTGTCTGTCTGAGTCCGAATCCCATGTGGGGCCCCAGCTGCCGCGGCGGGATGCTGTCCCGGGGCTGCTTCTCTTGCCTGGCAGGTGGGACGCCGTCCTCAGCCGGGAGCAGGTGGTGGGAGAAGCCTGGCCCACCTCGGTGGCTGAGGTCAGGAGTGGCCCAGGGTGACGGCAGAGGGGTCTGGGGGCTCTGAGACCCAGGCTCTTGGAGACACTCTGCCTGCAGCTCCCAAGGCTCACCGGGGCCCACGTGTCCTTCCACGACTGACCCATGTAAGTTTCCTGATCTTTAAAATAAGCACAAGGAGATGTGTTGGTTAGATAACATTAGCAACTCAGTGGACATGAATATGAGCAAATTCTGGGAGGTAGGGGGCAGGGGAGCCTGGCGTGCTGCAGTCCATGGGGTTGCAGAGTCAGACAGGACTCAGTGATTGAGCAATAGCAGCACATGTAAAGCACAGGCCCATCCTCACCCACCCTCTCCTACAAACCCTTCCTCAGCCAGAGCCACACAGCGTGACCACAGGCTTGGGTCATGACCCATGACCTTGGGTCTCAGCACACTTGGCCCCCATCACCACCGCCCTTCCTTCTCAGAAAAGCATCCTCTGTTTTATCCTCCTCTTTTTGTATCTTTCTTGTACGCCGTACGTACACAGATTATAACGTCTATGAAAACACTTCACAGTTCATTGATTATATAACCATCTCTGGCCATACCCTCACCTAAGCCTGTGACCACACATCTTTGTAGCTTAAAACCTGGGTTCAGTTTATAAGAGCAAAAGAATGAACAGAATCTGTATGAAGATGTTTCTGTGTTTTAAAAATCCAGTCTTAAACGTGGACAGAGCAAGCGCTAGAAATGCCTTTTGGATCAGCTAGAAGCACCCTCATTCCCCCTGAAATGTTACTTTTAGCACCCTGGAGCTACCACCATTAGAAATTCATTTCTTTCAGTTAAGAAATGGCTCCTGTTAAAATGCAAAAATCCTAAGAAGCCTCACACATTAAATGCTTATCAGTAATTAACACCTCATCGGGAATTAGTTTATCAGAGCTTCTTTGTTAAAGAAGCAGAAGCTCCTGTGAACTCAGGGAACAGAAACTTCTGGAGGGCTGGGGCTTGGGCTCTTTCAACACAGGGTGTGGCCTGGGTAGAAACAGGTGTTTACTGAATGAATGAAAAAATGAATGGCTCAGTGTCGTAAATGAAGTGAAGTGAAAGAAGCTCAGTCGTGTCCAACTGTTTGTGACCCCATGGACTATGTAGTCCACAGATTTCTCCAGGCCAGAATACTGGAGTGGGTAGCCTTTCCCTTCTCCAGTGGATCTTCCCAACCTATGGATCGAACCCAGGTCTCCCGTATTGCAGGTGGATTCTTTACTATCTGAGCCACACAAGGGAAGCATGTCATAAATAGTAAGAGAGAAGGAGCCAGAGATCTTGCTTCAGTTGGATCAAGGAAGTGGGAAGTCCTTTCTGTATACACATCACTTTGGAAGGCCAAGGGCCCTGACTCTTTGAAGTCTGGGGCTGGCAGTTCTGCCCTCACTTTGGAGAGTAGAATGTTGGGACTCCTGAAAACACATCCCCTGGGTGCAGCGCCCTCCACCCCCAGGGGGATAACACAAAGCCAAGCGTCTTTTTAGATGAAGGTGCTGGGTGTGCAGTGGGGCCAGGGGCAGGTTGGTTGTAACAGTGTTGTCTCTCTCTCTCTCTCTTTTTTAATTTTTCAGGCAAAGCATAGTGTTTAATTTTAGTGATTATATGGAAACACTAGCCTTAAAGTTCAGGGGCATTGATCTCGGGAATTCCATGTTTTATCCCAGGAAAAGAAGAGAAGAGGAAAGAGGACCAAAATCATAACCACCGGTCGCTGGAGCTGCATCTGACTGAGACGGCCCATGGCTGAGATGGAGTCCTGTCTCTCTTCCGACTCTCTCTGGGCGCCCAGCACTGCACAGAATCAATGTCAAGGCGTTGACATTGATCATCCACATCCAGGGCACTGGGAACAGAACTATTCCCTATTTCTTGGTAAGTTTCAAAATCCGTAAAAGGCATGTTGAAATGGATTTCCTTATTTTTTAGTTGCTCAGTTGTGTCCTACTCTCTGCGACCCCAAGGGCTGTAACCCACCAGGCTCCTCTGTCCATGGAATTTTCTAGGCAAAAATGCTGGAGTGGGTTGCCATTTCCTTCTCCAGAGGATCTTCCCAACCCAGGGATCTAACCCTCATCTTTTGCATCTCCTGCATTGGCAGGTGGATTCTTTACCACTGCACCACCTGGGAAGCCCCTACATTATTAATCAAAATTAATAGAAGTGTTCTGCTTTAGGGTTTATGGATGAAACCATCTCTGTCTGTGGGTTGATCCAGCGCCCTCTCTCAGATTGCTTGGCCCCGGGACAAGACTGCCAATGACCACAGAGGCCAGCAGATTCCAGAGCAGGGCGGGGAAGGGTCCACGCAGCTGACATGCGGGGACACTGAATGCTCACATGGCAGGTCTCTCGTGACGATGGTCCGTTCCCACCCGTGGAAGCATCAGGGTTTTAGTTCTGTGTTTTTCTGCTTTTCCCTTTGAATTTCTTTGCCCTCTCACCTTCCTCTCCTTTAAAGAATCACTTCCACCCTTGGAATATGTGAAGTAGGTCACCAGAAGCACAGAAAAACAAACACCATGTGAAACAGATGTTTCTCTGTTTAATCAAGGGGTTGTATGGTCCCGTGTAGCATTACTGGAGGTGTCAGAACTACTGAAATGAGATACAGTGCCATGTGTAAGGTGAGGTGGAAATATAAAGAGCTACACTCACCACAAGGTGCGACGTGAACACATTCCTTTAGAGCTGAAAGAGAATGTGCTTCTTCAGAGTTACTGTCTCCAGGGAACAGAATTCTAGCTCACAGTTTGGTTTTCACCAGGAAAGCCATCCCGAAAGGTGACAGTGGTTACAACTCATAGGCCATCTGCCCCTGGCTGGGCCACGTCCACCCACGGGTCCCCTGCCCACCCTCATGGGCACTTCCGATCCTCTGTGGTTTGAAAACCTGCTTCCAAAAGCCACTTCTTCCTATAAATGATCATAGTAAAATATTTAAGAGTGAGAACTGTGTATTATTACTCAAAAAATAGCAAGGAACATTCATGGGAGGAATGTGAGAATAGGTTAATGGCTTTGGTAAAAACCATTATTAAGCTATTCAACCTTAAAATTTGTAAGATTCTTAAGAAAAATAATACATACTTAGGTTAAGATGTTTAGGAGAAAAGGCACAAATAAGAACAAATTATGGGACTCCCCGGTGGCCCAGTGGTTAGGACATAATTCTTTCAGTGCTGAGGGCCTGGCTTCAGTACCTGGTGGGGGAATGAAGATCTCACAAGCCACACAGCCAAAAGAAAGAAAAAAAAAAATGTGTGTGTATGTGTGTGCGTGTGTGTGTGTGCATACTCGCCTGTGTGCGGCACACGTGTAAACTGAGAAGGGCAATAAATACACCAGACGAAATGGAGCTCTATCAGGGGGCTTTTGTTGTTTTAAAGCTAAAACATATTAATAGTTATTATGTTATTATAAAAACTGTAATTATAACTATTAATAGTTATATTATTATTATATGATATTAAAAAGTTACTTCAGCTGCTGCTAAGTCACTTCATTCATGTCTGACTCTATGCGACCCCATAGACGGCAGCCCACCAGGCTCCCCCGTCCCTGGGATTCTCCAGGCAAGAACACTGGAGTGGGTTTGCCATTACCTTCTCCAATGCATGAGAGTGAAAAGTGAAAGTGAAGTCGCTCAGTCGTATCCGACTCCTGGCGACCCCATGGACTGCAGCCCACCAGGCTCCTCTGTCCATGGGATTTTCTAGGCAAGAGTACTGGAGTGGGGTGCCATTGCCTTCTCCTTAGTAGTCAAACATTAGTGGGAGAAAAAGGAATTGTATGATTGTGAAAGTCTTGTAAATCTATCTTAAATTTGTGAGATTATGATCTTGTAGAGTTAGGATTCAATTCAGCCATGGAAAAAGTACTCGTTCCAGGCCCAGGTGATGACAACCCATGAGAAAAGCACCCAGAAGAGAAAGGGAACCTCATGGCTATATTTCTTTATAGCCGTTTAGCAGGGTCTTTAATCTATGGGAACATCCAAGGTTTTAATTTCACACTTCGTAAAATCATTTAACCTTGAACGTGTGGTGAAGTCATAGGATTACAATATTTACAGGACAAACAACAAATTATCAAGGAATGACATGGTCAAAGTGAAACACTTCAAATGGGTGTGATCATTTTAGGGCATGGAGAATTGACAGTGTGAATCTTCAAAACATAAGGTAAGAGAGAAGAAGTGTGACCTTGAGCACATTTGTGTCTTTGAGCCTCACTGTTCTCATCTATAAAGTGGGGATAATACTGACTGCTCTGCAGGTTTATCTCACAAGTTAGATGACTCATTCTTTTACCCAACTAAGAAGGTTTATTGAGCCCCTCTTATGTGTCAGGCAGTCGTAGAGACTCTGCCTTTCCAACTGTGGAACAATCTGACACAGTCCTTTCCAATGCAGGGCTTGCTCTCTGGTGCAGAAACAGACCCTCCACCGGCCATCAAGGGTAGCGACAGAAGATGCCAGCAGTGCCGAGTGCTCTGAGAGATGGAGGCTGGGCTGGGGAGTCTCCTCGCAGAGGCCAGGTCTGACGTGCAAGCTCAGCATCCTGGGCCCACTTACTGAGTGTCAGTTACGCAGCAGGCATGACCGTGAGCAGGAGGGTGAGCCCGTGTGCACTCAGGGTCCTCATCTCAAGGAGGAGGTGGGTTAGCTTGTAAAAGATAACAGAGGGGACCTGAGTTTCTCAAGTGCCTCCACTCATCTCATGTTGCACAAGCAATACTTCCATAGAACAAAATCTCTGTAGCTTTACCACTGGCTCGCTTTTCATGTGGAAGACATTCAAAGGGTTGTGGCATCTGAGCACCCTGTTCCTGGAAGGAATCAATTTCGCGGGGACCCCCAGTCGAGAGCCCACGTGGCACCGGGTTGGGGAGCTGGTCTCTAACCACCTGGTAATTACTGCGGCTGATGGCAGCCACTCCCCACCTGGGCTTCCTGGCCGAGCGGTAATGAGATGATTCCGAGCTGCAGTGTGCAACCCTTCCATAGGCCCTGTCTACACAGCGGTTAAGTGATGCTGGCGATAAACATGTTTAAATACAGCTGCTGCTCTCGGGTTCACTGAGCAGGGACATGCTTTATTTTTCTAGGACAGAAAATGGTGTTAAATTAGGTTATTTATATAAGTTTGGGGCTAGAGTGGAATAGATGCCACAGACCAGTTCTACCTTAGAGATGGGGAGCTGATCAAAGAAATTGTGAGTCTAAATTGGGAATCAATGTCCTGCAAAACCATCTCACAAGTTTCAAGTCATTTTTTAAAATTTAGATACTTTTTTTTTTAAGAAAAAGGAGGAAAAAATGCCAAGTACCATTGCAAATTAGAATACTGCTTTGTCCAACTAGAGCAAAACACACCCTTGTGTAGCAAGTGTAGCAAAGACACAAAACCACACTTCATAGTCACACAACACAGAGCCTCATAGATACACAACGCACAACTTCATAGACACATATCACACAACTTCATAGACACACACACAATTCCACAGACATGCAACTTCATAAAACACAGCACAATTTTATCGACACACAACACATAATCTCATAGAAACACAACATATAACTTCACAGACACACAACATACAACTTCACAGACAACACACAACCTCATAGACATACAACATACAACTTCATAATACACAACACAATTTTATAGACACATAACACCTGACTTTATAGACACACAACACGCAACTGCATAGACACACAGCACATGACCTTGTAGACATACAACACATGACTTCATGTATATGTATTCAAGAAGAGCCTATGGAATGAATCTGCCAGCCAATTTAGAAGAAGGAAAATCATATGAAATGTCAGATTTTGTGCTAGAACACAGGATGTGCAGCTCTGGAGACAGCACAGATTTGAATGAATGGAAACCAGCCAGCTGGTGAGCCAGCTCTCATCCTCTGGCCGAGCTCACAGGGCGAGTAGGTCTGCTGAGTCACTTTCTACTACCAGATGGGAACTAAACCAGGGCTGGAACAGAAGAATTCCTTGAAATGCCCAATTGGTACTTGCAATTACAAATGGCAATGACTTTCAGTGACTGCCACTGTCCCCCTCCCCCGCCCCCCTTCCCCCGATCCCAGGGTCCAACTCTCTTCCAACACTAATAACCTAATACCGCCAACAGCCAGCCAGTAGGGTTGATTCAGATGCTAAAAACAAATGCTGTTCTGAGTAGGGGAGCTGGTTACACGTTTGCAAACATCTCCTAAAATATCATTACACTGAAGAAGGATTAAAAACATTGAATCCTGCCATGACCTTTCAGCAGACAAAGAAAGCTTAACCCTGAAGCAAAATTGGTATTGAGAGTTGCCTGTCTCTTAATTTAGAGCTCTCTGTACTCGAAAAAAAAGTGGAGTTATTACTCAGCCATAAAAAAGAATGAAATAATGCCATTCGCAGCAACATGGATGGACATAGAGATGATCACACTGAGTGAAGTGAGACAGAGAAACACATATCATATGCTATCACTTAAGTGACATCACTCAACTGTGGAGTCTTAGGGGGAAAAAAGATAAAATGAACTTGTTTACAAAATAAAAACAGACTCACAGACACAGAACAAACTTATGGTGACCAAAGGGATATGTCAGTGGCAGGGTGGGTGGGTAAATTAGGAGTTTGGGATTAACGTATATATGTACACTACTATATACAAAATAGATAATCAAGAAGGACCTACTATACAGTAAAAGGAACTATAGTCAATATTCTGTTATAACCTGTATGGGATACATGTATACGTACAACTTTGCTATACACCTGAAGCTAACACAACATTGTTAATCAACTGTATACCAATATAAAACAAAAATAAAATGCAAAAAATGTAGTTATTTTTCATAACTTTTGTGACTCCCAAATTAATGGCCTTAGTTCCAAACAACAGCAGAATTCCCAAGAATAGCAAGGAGAGATAAGAAAGCCTTTCTCAGTAATCAACACAAAGAAATAGACGAAAACAACAGAATGGGAAAGACTAGAGATCTCTTCAAGAAAATTAGAGATACCAAGGGAACATTCCATGCAAAGATGGACACAATAAAGGACAGAAATGGTATGGACCTAACAGAAGCAGAAGACGTTAGGAAGAGACGGCAAAAATACACAGAACAATACAAAAAAGATCTTCATGAGCCAGATAATCACAATGGTGCAATCACTCATCTAGAGCCAGACATCCTGGAATGCAAAGTCAAGTGGGCCTTAGGAAGCATCACTACGAACAAAGCTAGTGGAGGTGAAAGAATTCCAGTTGAGCTATTTCAAATCCTAAAAGATGATGCTGTGAAAGTGCTGCACTCAGTATGCCAGCAAATTTGGAAAGCTCAGCAGTGGCCACAGAACTGGAAAAGGTCAGTTTTCACTCCAATCCCAAAGAAAGGCAATGCCAAAGAATGCTCAGACTACCATACAACTGCACTTATCTCACACGCTAGCAAAGTAATGCTCAAAATTCTCCAAGCCAGGCTTCAAAAGTATGTGAACCATGAACTTCCAGATGTTCAAGGTGGATTTAGAAAAGGCAGAGGAACCAGAGATCAAATTGTCAGCCTGTGCTAGATCATTGAAAAAGCAAGAGAGTTCCAGAAAAACATCTGCTTTATTGACTATGCCAAAGCCTTTGACTGTGTGGATCACAATAAACTGTGGAAAATTCTTCAAGAGATGGGAATATTAGACCACTTGACCTGCCTCCTGAGAAATCTGTATGCAGGTCAACAAGCAACAATTAGAACCAGACTTGGAACAACTGGCTGCTTCCAAATCGGGAAAGGAGTAAGTCAAGGCTATATATTGTTACACTGCTCATTTAACTTATATGCATAGTATATCATATGAAATGCCAGGCTGGATGAAGCGCAGGCAGGAATCAAGATTGCTGGGAGAAATATCAATAAAATCAGGTACACAGATGACACCACCCTCATGGAAGAAAACGAAGAAGAACTGAAGAACCTCTTGATGAAAGCGAAACAGGAAAGTGAAAAAGTTGGCTTAAAACTGGACATTCAAAAAGCTAAGATCATGGCATCCGGTCACATCACTTCATGGCAAGTAGATGGGGAAAGAGTGGAAACAGTGACAGACTTTATTTTGGGGGCTTCAAAATCACTGGAGATGGTGATTGCAGCCATGAAATTAAAAGACACTTGCTCCTTGGAAGAAAAGCTATGACCAACCCAGACAGCACGTTGAAAAGCAGATATATTACTTGGCCAACAAAGGTCCATCTAGTCAAAGCTATGGTTTTTCCAGTAGTCACATATTGATGTGAGAGTTGGACTATAAAGAAAGCTAAGTGCCAAAGAATTGATGCTTTTGAACTGTGGTGTTGGAGAAGACTCTTGAGAGTCCCTTGGACTGCAAGGAGATCCAACCAGTCCTTCCTAAAGGAAATCAGTTGTGAATATTCATTGGAAGGACTGATGCTGAAGCTGAAACTTCAATACTTTGGCCACCTGATATGAAGAATTGACTCATTAGAAAAGATTCTGATGCTGGGAAAGATTGAAGGCGGGAGGAGAAGGGGACAGCAGAGGATGAGATGGTTGGATGGCATCACTGACTTTGAGCATCATGAGTTTGAGCAAATTCCAGGAGTTGGTGATGGACAGGGAAGCCTGGTGTGCTGCAGTCCGTGGGGATGCAAGGAGACAAACATGACTGAATGACTGAACTGACTGACTGATTTTTCTTAACCTTGTGGCTCCCAAATTAATGGCGTTAGGGCAATTTAAATTTGTGCTTTCTGACCCCACAGTTGGTTGGTTATTTCTGACCCTTGATTCCAGGTTGAAGTGTGGAAAGCTCCTCGTGCCTGACTGATGATGTGGAGGTCTTTGTGTGGACCAAGCTCGGGGAGGACGCCCTAGCAGAGGGATGAGCAGATAATGTTTTAAGCATATTCAGCCAGCCCATCTTATGTTCTGTTGGCTCCCTGCTGAACTGCAGCTTACAGAAATTGGAGGCTAACCGCGTCCATGCAGAGAGGCTGTTTCTCTGCTTTCCCAAAGCCTGTGCAGAGAGCTAAGATACAGAAGTGAACACACTTTCAAATTTCCAAAAGGAGGGAAAAAAAGACAACAAAAGCTCCCCAAACAACGGCGTTCCTGCTGACAGCAACTCTCTCTTAACAGCCTCGAGTGTTTAACATATTGAAACAGTTCATCTTCCTTCAATGAACTTTAATAACTCTGCCAGGTGAGGAGCTGCGCTCCATACTTCTTCATGTTGTCGGTCCGCGTATCTGTCCTTATGCGCTCATCCGGCCGAGTCCACGGCCTCGGTGCGGGAGCCCTGCGCGCGGTTATTGCCGTCATCAATAACCTGTCCAGCCAGCACTCCATTTCTCACCCTTCCTGGTCCCCTTCAACCTCTAATCAGAGCTCTTTGCCTTGATCACTGATCAATACAAAGGGGCACCTGTTCCCTTAACTCACCCTGCTAAAGTAACATGACACGGGGACAAATATGATTTTGACCGGTTCACGTCAAGTAACAAGAAGCCGATCTGGAAAATTTCCCTTTGGGGCCAATTTATACAGAAAACTGATTTTTACACTTGGGACTAATCTCTCTTGCTCACTAGCCATGAGGCTTGGAAATGAATACAAACCTTACTGGGTAGTACACAGACCAAGTATTAGTTTAAAAATTCTGTTCTTTAAGCTATGATTATCACTTGGAAAAAATAAGTGAAAGTTGAGCTGGTAGATTAAATAAGAAAAGAATTCTATTTTTGTCCCTGCATGTCTCTAAATAATGGTGAGTTAGAGGGAAAACTCCAATGTCATACTTTTCCCAAAAGGCTCATAAATACACGTGTACTCTCGAAACCAATTTTTTGGATTTTAATTTTATGTTTTTATTTGGGAGGTCTTTTTTAATGTTAACATTTTTATATTAGGATAATAAAGATTTATGATTTTTGTAATCATCTGAGCAAACTCCGGGAGATAGTGTAGAATAGGAAGCCTGGCATGCTGTAGTCCATAGGGTCACAGAGAGTCAAACAATAACATTAGACAAAACATCACTCATTTCTCTCTGCAGAAAAACGTACACTAGAACGGCCTGGCTTCTGTCCCCACACTTCAGCCTGGAGAGACAAAAGAACTCTGTAATTATCATTTACACATCTGGCTATGTGTAGTATTCATAGAAACACAATTTTAAACACACAAATGGTAAATTTAGCACAACGGATTTGAAGGAAATAACTATAGTAAAATGTAGTCAGATTTTTCATAAAATTGAGACACGAGGGCAAGGACAAAAGGAAATAACATCTTGGTAGAGGTGAGGATGGGCTTCCCTGGTGGCTCAGATGGTAAGAATCCACCTGCAAATGCAGGAGACCTGGGTTCAATCCCTGGGTTGGGAAGATCTGCTGGAGAAGGCATAGGCTACCCACTCCGGTATTTTTGGGCTTCCCCGTGTGGCTCAGATGGTAAAGAATCTACCTGCAATGCGGTGACCTGCGTTTGATCCCTGGATTGGGAAGATCCCCTGGAGAAGAAAAGGCTACCCACTCCAATATTCTGGCCTGGAGGATTCCATGGGGTCGAAAAGAGGTGGACCCGACTGAGCGACTTTCACAGACAGACAGAAGTGAGGATGGCGCTTAATGTCACAGTGGTTACAGTGGTTGTGTGTTGGGCATAAACGCCCAAGTTCCATAGTAGAATCACAGTTTAAACACTTGTGTGCCACGTCAGCATGTCCGGGGCTGTGTGTGTACATATAATACAATAATGCCTAAGTCCTGTGTCACCGTCATTGTGAAATTTGCGTGTCCCCTTATTGTAAATGTTACAAAATCCAAAAGATTCATCAACATCAGAGGACATACTTAGAGAAATGGCAGCATTTGGTTGCAATTTTTCAAACCATGTACTATATTGTCAGCTCTCCCCACAACAAATTAGTCTTTTGCAGGAAGCATGAAAGAAATGACATTAATAACCTAGGGACTTTTTAAGATTTTCTGCTAGTTGGCTTTTAGTTTGAGTTTTTAATAATGTAGAACGTTACTAGCTTTATCAATTTCTTAGCATCAGCATTAAAAAAAAAACAAATACTATTTTCTGAGCTTTTACAGGACTTCTCTTTTCATGTTAACACAAGCTCCACCCTAGTCTCTTGTGTACACCCTGAGGAGGAAACTCCATAAAGAGGTTCTGGGAAAGCTTGAGTGGCCCCTGGACCTTAACCTACTGTGAGGCCCGTGGGCATCTTTGTCTTGTTGTTTCTCCATGTGTCTGCGTTTAAAATCCATCTGGTTTCTTATAACTCGTTAGCTTATTTTATGACAAATGACTGAAAGAAGTCAATTTCTAGAAATATAAAAATTACCTAAAATTATATTGAGACTCTGGGATTATTACTATTACAAGGTTAATACTGATGAGAAAAGAACATGAAAGTCCCTTTAAAACAATCCCTTCTCCATTCAAGCAATACTAATTAATCATAGCATTATTATTAACACATTGAAATAAAACCCTTCCCCTCAGCTTAACTATCCTCATGGATCATTCCTCATTGCTGAGAAATAAAGATCTTCCCCACCAGGCAGGCTGATAAGAAAATGATTTCAACAGGGCGCCTTGTCTATGCCACATATTCAGGCAAACAGTCCCAGTGATCATAAAAATGTGCCACTTTAGAAATCCCTTGGATTGAGCTTAGATTCAGTGTCAGTGTACAAAATTCAAATTCCGAGTCATACTGCAGAGTGTCCTAAATTAAGCATGGAATTTAGATTCTTCACCTGTGGTAGCATCCTATTTTTAAAGTAATATTTCAATTAAAAATGCAAGTAGAGATAACAAGTTCCTATTATATGGTATGCTGCTGCTACTGCTGCTAAGTTGCTTCAGTCGTGTCTGACTCTGTGGGACCCCATAGACGGCAGCCCACCAGGCTCCCCGTCCCTAGGATTCTCCAGGCGAGAACACTGGAGTGGGTTGCCATTTCCTTCTCCAATACAGGAAAGTGAAAAGTGAAAGGGAAGTCGCTCAGTCATGTCCGACTCTTAGCGACCCCATGGACTGCAGCCTATCAGACTCCTCCATCCATGGGATTTTCCAGGCAAGAGTGCATTGCCTTCTCCAATTATATGGTATAGGAAACTATATTCAATATCCTGTGATAAATAATTGAAAAATGTGGAAAATAATGTATATATGTGTATAACTGAATCATATCACTGTACAGCAGAAACCAATACCAGGTTCTAAATCAACTATACTTCAAAAAAATTTTTTAAATGAAGGTATGAAGAACAGCCAAATATTTAATTTAGTATAAAAATAAAAGATAGAATAAGGCACAATGGTTCCTTTTTCTCTGGCATCATATGTTTATGTGTTTATTTACCTTTTTAAATTTATGTAAACTTTTCTTGGTCACTGATTTACGAGTGTGTGCTTTTCCAGTATATACTGATGTTTATACAAAAGTTGCCAGGAAACCCAAGATATGAAAACAACTTTAGAGTTTATGAACTCTTTAGAGTAGTGAGAACACTTATCCCTGTTCCCTGTGGGATTGGAATTTAACAAGGACAGCCTCCTCTGACACAGCAGTGCCCTTTCCAGGGGAGCTGTTCTAAGACCATGTTGGTATTCTACTCTGAGGGTCAGACAGGGCTCAGGTCTTTCTCTATCTGCTGTTGACGTCCTAGAAAATTCAAGAGAATTCAGTTTTCATTTATGAGGAAGAAGGGGTCATTTCAAGGTGTTACTTGCCTGGGGACAAAGTAAATCCAATTAAAATATTTTTGAATAATTAATGCGTATATTCGAGGGCAATCAGCATCTGAAAAAATTCAGTTCCCCGTCCGCAGATGGGCTTACACAGGCATGGCTGAGCTCGACCTGATTCCTCACCATGCACCCTCCTGTATACAAACCACACGTCCTGCAGGAGCAAAACTGGGCTGTGTGGAGGCAGACGGCCGAGACTTCATCCTTGGCGCATTGAGAGATGTAAGCCAGGAAGACAATGAAGAAAATCTAAATGCTTACATCGGCCTGAGTGTGCTCCATACCTGGGAGTCTAACAGGAGAGATGAAAGTGTGCTCTTTGCTCATGTAGTCATAATCGCAAATGCTCACGATACAATTGATGGGGTTAATTCCTTTGATCCCTTATGTCTGTAGTATTAGGACGATGCTTCCACATTCACAGTGTCCTGAAAAATAAACACGTAATAATGGTGTATCCATCCCTTGAAAAAGATTTTCTATCTCTTTCTGAAAAGCTTTCGTGTAGATGTTTAATAAAGTCACAACCAAGATGCTCTCTTTTGACATGCATTGAAAATGTCCAACCCAAAGCCCGGATTAGCTTTGCATCATTGAGATAATGGACTGCGTTTTGATCAGCGGTACACTCGCCTGGAACCCTAGATTGGACACTTTCGGAAAAGATGAAGAACCCAGATTAAGAACTGTCTGCTCTTCCCGGAGGTGGAGACGGGGAGGTCTGCCTACTTTGTAGAATTAAGACAGAACTCTGGGTATGTATATATGAGGCTTTGGGCCACGGCAAAAGAATTTCAAGAGTGGTTTCATTTTAACCTGATCATAACACCGTAATAACTCAGGATTCAAGATAACACACTAAAAACTATTCTCAGTATCCTCTGCCTGGACTTTAGGATAATTCCTCCCTTTGGACTTTGGGAATCATTCCCTTCCTTCAGCAACTCTCCCAAAGAATTCTCACTGCCTGCAGTGACACCTACTGCTCGCAGAATTGCTCTACCTGGGGATGCAGACAGACCACAGAATGCCAGCCAGGGACGTGAAGACGAAGTGATCGGATGTGAGCATGGACTGAGCCCTGTAACTTGGAAATGCGGATCCTAACAAAACCAGTGCTTGTTCTGGGCCAGGCCTGCAGCTGGAAGTCAGTGCATTTTGCCTGAAGCATAACATTGAACCCAGGACCCTGGATTCCCTTCCCCACCAACAAAGGGAGTGTGCTGTCTTTGGGAGCCTTGGTTCCTTCTTCCCTCCCGGCTTCCCCAGCCCAGCCACCCAGCTCCCTGAACTCTGCCCATGGAAGGGGCCCTACTCCGCCCAGGATAAACCACACCTGATTAGCAAAACAATTATTCCAACTGCCTCCATGTTCTGGATAGTGGTAAGAGGGGTTTTTTTTTTTTTTTCCAACAAAACAATGTTAATTTTCTCTTAGAACATCTGTGACGCATTCACAAAACTGCTAAATTAAGACAATATTATTTTAAATCACTATCTTTGCTACCTTCTCAACCTTAGAAAATGGCAGCAAATATTTAAATTTAAAACTGTGCTTCCCAAGATATTCACTGGAATCCCACCGTTTCCAGCATGCAGGAATACGTCTGCAGTCAGTTTTTCTCCTTATATGTTTTAAAGGAGCATCATAAACAATAGCACAACAATATTTCTAAAAAAGAAATGGCTAAAAATTTAAAGTAAGTGTGCTATAAACATTCAGTTGGTAAAGCCATAGCCATCTCTGGAGTTCTTTTCCTTAATATTAGACCGCAGACATTGCACTGCTCTCCATTCACCAGGTTTCAGGAATTCCGTTGGATTCAGCTCCATCCATCATTGACAAATCATCTGATATTGGGGCAGATAACTCTTTTCCTAGGATGTGTGTCTCAAGAAACCACTTTTTAAAGAAGATAGAAGGGGTTTCACTTGCTATATTTCCAATAGGATACACAATGCATTATTTATCATTTTTGCTTTGACAAAATCAGAATGTGGGAATATTCAAATTCATGCTAGTTTTTTTTTTTTTTTTGCTGGCTATTTAATAAGCTGACACATATACAGATATATTTTATGAGTATAGCACATATACTAGGCATGTATAAATCTCAGATATATAAAGCAGGAGCACTAAACATAATTTAAACAAGTAATAAGAGCCCTCATTTCCCCACACAGCACATACAATTGCAGCTATGATAGAACCCATCACTGCTGCCTTGGAATAATGTGACTTAGTTTTGAATTGCTGTCCTTAAAATCTGACAATGGAAAACCAGTCCTCAGCATCCATCAAGGCAATCACGAAAGTTAAGAAGAAGTTACTTTCTGAGAACCAATTATTGTTTGTTACTCCATAGTGCCACCACATGGAGTGATATTCGAATATAATTCAAGTGTTTTAGGCTCAAGAAGCTGTCTGTAAATAATACTCTGCAAACTTCAGTAAGGCAGCAGAGAGAGAGTGTTCTAATCTCCTCCCTGGCGTGTGAAGTTCAGAATGCTTCCTTGTGAAAACAGAGACGTCCCATTTCTAAGAGCACGAATGCACTGTAGTAAAACCAGAAGAGGCAAACTGCTTTATTCCATCAATAAAAAGAGAACCATTTGGTAAAAGGATGCATTGCACATTTTCTATTTAAATCAGTTTATAAGAAGCAGATGTTAAGCTTTCCTGGGTAAGAAAAAAAAAGGAGTTATAAATGAATTAAACCAATTTTTCAGTGGATCTCTGACTCTCCCTTCTCAATTCATTTGTGGTTTTAGTAATCACTGAGATTCAAGGTTAGGTTAAAAATGTAAATTGTTTTATCTCCTATTCTTTAAAATCTCAGTGGCCAGTTTAGGAAAGACCACCAAATCCAAAGCTGGTTTTTAAAATGTAAACCCACATAGGTTCCAAATCACATTAACAAGAGAATCTTCATAATAAAAAGTCACCACAGAAAAGCATCTTTGAAAAACGCAGCCAAGGCTTAAATTCTATGTTCTAATAAAGCGTCTGTGATTTCAGATTTCATGATCTCTGTCAACTGGCTGTAAAGTATAAATTGCAATTCAAGCAAGTTTGAAAGTGTTTTCCCTTTTTTGTAGAGGAGGTTGGTATAAATTGTGAGGGTGTTTAACATCCAAGCTTCCTCTGGGAAGGGGTCACGTTTCTGATGAGGCCCCGTTTCCCTCCCCCCAGAACCACACATGGTTCAGCACGTTTAGGGGGCTTTCCTTTGTAATTGTCTGTAAAAGAGCTTTCATCACACCGCGGCCCCGGATGGCCTCAGCAGAGGCCTTTGTGCTCGGCCGTCTGTAAAGTGCAGGCCGAGGGTGCGAATGCTGTGGACTCCAGGATGGTTGCACTGAGCTCATTCTTAACGATCTCCACTCAGTTACTAACTTCAACACTATTTTTTCCTGAGACTGCATTAATGAATCCAATAAATAAAGCATTGTATCACCCATCCAGAATGGACATTAATTTTAGAACAAAACATTAATCAATTTAAATTTATGTACTAATGCAGACACAATCAATTTCAACTTCTTATGACAATTAGCAAAGCTTTTGCTACATCCCCAGAACACACTGACCCATCAATTATGGTTTGCATCAAAGTAATGCTAATGACACCTCCTTCTTCCTTAGGCTGTCGGCACCCACCTGATTGGTCCATTCGAATGCAGCAAATCAATTAATATAAATTATACATGCACGGAAAGATGGGTTAATATCATAAGTTAATTTAATTAATTGTGTTTGATTAAATGAGGTCCTTTCATTAGCCCACTTAGCCACGAACCATATATACATCATCATAATCCTTTTACAAGCCCCACCGCCCAGACAGAGACCTGACATCAGAGCATATTCAAATCACCAGCCTCAGCCATGCAGACCTCCCTGCATAATTAACAACTCAACGAGCTGCAGTCACTTAAGCTGAAAAGAAAACTGTTCACATCAACCTCTCTGATACTGTTTAAATTGAAGATGTCATGGGTAAAACAAAGGTGAACAGACAATGGTAATTAAAAATTAAAAAGGACAAGGGGAGTTTGCAAGCGATGGCAGCGCATGGAACGAGGGCTGGGCCCGCTTCAGAGAAGCACCACGGAGCGTGTGGGTGTGCGGTCCCTTCTGGAAGGGTGTGGTGTGGACGGCCTGCAGGACAGAGAAGTCGGACACACTTTACAGGGAGGGTGGACGAGGGCTGAGCTCGGAAGCCAGAAGTGACTCTATCAGGGACAAATGGAATTGTCGCCTGAGCTGCCCAAAGCCGCCCTTTGTGGGATCCCGCAGTGATCGAGAGGCGCGAGGCGTCCTGACGGGGCCCTGACGTTTGCTCCCCTGCGTGTCTCCACTGCGGCCAACGTCAGGTGTCACACTGGGCCCCACACAGGAGCCCGCCACGCCGCTGCCACCCGGCCCGCCTCTGAGGGCCAGTTCCTTAAATGGATTTTCCTCCAGACGACATGACAGAGCCTTGACATAAAATATAGGGATGTCTGCTGGAAGTTATTCATCCCTTCCTGGTTCGATGCACAACCTTCCAGGGATGGTTTTAATTCACACTGATCCTCGAGTATAACAAATAGTGTGCTGTGTTTCAGAGACAGAACCGGGGCCGCATTGCGGAGAGAAGGTCCAGACGCAAAATGGAAGGGGCAGGCGGTGTTGCCAGGCTGTGGCCACAGGAGCACGCGAAGGGCAGTGTGAGAGCAATTAGGCAGAGGAGCCAAAAGACCACGAATAAAAGTACCCTTGAGGCACAGCGGGTGATGTCCGCGTTTGCAGCTACTTGTCGGGATTGCTCCTTGCGTTCTGGACGTTTGGATACAGATGTCACAGCAAGATACATAGAGCCTGGACTTAGGGGCATTTGCACCATCTTTAGATAACTACCTGGCAGTCACCAACATAAATAATAGTACATCAAAGGCAAATACAAACATTCCAAATGGATCGATCCACATCCACAGATATATTCCATTAACGATGTCTGAGAAATATAACCACAACTGGACAAAGAAGCAGGACAGATATGGCTCAGAAAGTAACATGTCTTGGCAGCAAGAAAGGACTTGCTCCTTTTCATGCCAGCTGAGGAGGGCAGTCTCTTTCTAGGGAGATAAACTGAAGCAGATATAAGCTCACGCACCCACGGGCACGGCCACATCGGAGATGCTGAGAGTGGTAACGCTGTCCATGCTGGTGACTTAGCTCCACCGCCATGCTGATACAGCCCGCCCGGGAGTAGGGACAGGCCCTCTGCAGGCATGGGGACCGGCGCCCGCCAGCGGTGCAGGCGCGGCTCGGGCTCTGAATGTCCCGCTCCGGGCCCACCAGCCATGTGGCTCCAGGCTGCCACGGCGCCTGCCTTCGGCCTCAGTGACAGGAGGCTTCACTTCCGTGCCAGGGCTGATTCAGGCTCTAGGTCAGCTTAGAACAGAGCTTGGGACACCTTCAGCCCCTAAGTCACGTTCACTTATATTGTTATCATTTGTTGCATCTCCTTTTATCTCCCGGCACAGATGACGGCAGCCTCGGTGACCCTAGGCTGAGCGACGTCAGGCGTGTCGTGTGTGACCCGTGACGCAGGAGACGACCACCCCTCTCCCTTCTTAGCATCTGCGCAGCCCGCCCTCTGCCTCCGGCCGCCTCCTAGCTCCTGGGTCTGGACCCTGGGATGCACTTCTTTTCCTGGGCCCGGTGGATCCCAGGACCGTCCTCCTCCCGGCAGGTGGCTGGAGTGTGAGCCTGAGGCTGCAGACACACACCCAGCACCCCTGCTTCCTGCTGGCTCCCATCCCGGTGGCTGGGTAGCCACTTGGAGGGGCCACGTGGGCACACCACCAAGGCCACCGCAGGTGGGGTGGCGTCTGCAGCTTAAAGGGAGGACAAGGAGGTGAAGGTGAAGGTTCCCGGACCACCCCCCAGAGGCCCACTGTTATCAGATTAGAAAAGTCAGCGAGCATTTAGCATCTAGAACCCTCCCAATCACCCCGGAATTCTGAGAAGTGTTTGTTTCCACATCTTTTTTTCCCCATTATGCCAGGTCCATAGCAAGTTTTAAAACACAAATTCAAATACATTCTTTTCAACACATGTATACCTGTGGTGGATTCATTTTGATGTTTGGCAAAACTAATACAATTATGTAAAGTTTAAAAATAAAATAAAATTTAAAAAAAAAAAAAAAGAAAGAATAAAATGATGAATAAATGAATGAATCAAGGAGTAAAAACATCCATCTTTAGTGGTTCTGTTCCACCAGATACACAATGTCATAGAACCTTGAGAATTATTCTGAAATCTCATTCATAACACGTCCCTCCCAATAACAATTTTGTTCAGCTGCCGAAATCTTAGGAGTGTAATACATCTTTCAAGAAGATAACTCAAATACAGGGTATTGCTTTTTATTTATTTTTTAAAATAAACTGTGATTGAAATAGACCTTAAGGATTTAGGGAAACTAATTTGAGAGTTTATGTTCAATTTATTAAAACAATAAAAATCATCAAAAATTTAATTTAAAATTAAAGAGACTAGAGTTCTTTTTACCCAGAAACAATCCAGTGCTTTTTTAGGAGTTCCTTCCCAACACTTCACCCCATCAATTGCTTTCTGGTGGAAATGACTTACTGTGATCTAGTAGCCATGGTCATTTTTCAGAATCTAAAATCTGAGGAATTCTCACATGGCCCTAAAAGCAGTTCCTTTCCTGCTTGCCCAGCATGACGAATAATTTAAAATGAGGACGTGAAATCGGTGACTATTAGCTTGGAGTCTGAAGATCACACGTGGGGAAAGAAAACTAATAAAAAATATGTATGACGTCTGGAAAGTTTCACTTCTGTTGACAAAAGCACACCGGTGCGTCTGTGTGTGAGAGCCTGAAACATCCTCCCCAGCAATAATAAGCCCAGGTTTCCTCCCCAGCAGGGGGAACAGAGACAGCTGTAGAGAAACAAAGGGTATATGAATTCCAAATAAAATTGCTGAATTAAGTCTTAAAATGAAGATTCTCAAACGCAGAATACAGGAGGTGTTCTAGGGGAGAAAAAGCTCGATCTGATCTTATGTCATAAGGCACAGCTTAAATAAAAGGTAATGCGAATGAACCCGCAGTTCTGTGCGGGAAGCAGCAATAAAGGGGGTGCCTCCAGGGGCAGATGAGCGCGTGCGCGAGCAAATGTGAGTGCAGCACCCGCGCTCTTCTGTGGAGCTGCTGCACATTTCAGGTGGAAAACACTCCCAGGTCCTTCCAAGCTCCAGCGGTCACGAATGCGGGTGTGGATCCCTGAGCTGACTCAGTGCCCCAGAAAGGCAGAGGCAAACTGGCGGTGGCTCAGGTGCCCAAGTAGCTGAGTTTAGCTACTTCCATAAGATGCATGGATCTCCAGTTGGCACCATCACAAGGGGCCACCTGGACCCCGTGGGAGCTTCAGAGGGTTCCCCTGGCATGAGCTAATAGAGGGCAAAGCCACCTTCAACACTCGGGCCCATCTCGGGGGCCGCATCTTCTGTCCAACACCAGCAATACTGGAGTAAGTTGTTTAAAAGAGCAGCTACAAGACGATCAGACTAAGAGAAGCAAGTCAGACAAAGACGAATATCATATGATATCACTTATATGTGATGAAGCTAAAAAAGGACACAGATGAGCTTCTTTACAAGACAGAAATAGATTCGCAGACACAGAAAACTAACTTATAGTTACCAAAGGGGAAGTGGGGGCCGTAAATTGGAAGTTTGTGATTAACAGACATACATACCACTATATATAAAATAAACAGCGATCTGCTGTGTAGCACAGAGACTCAGTGTCTTACCGTGGACCTGAAACCGGCACATGTTGTAAATCAACTACATTTCAATACAAATGTTTTAAAAGGGGTGGTCACTCTGATGCTTCCTTCTCTCTGTTAAGGACACCGTAACTCATCCACTAACCCAACTACAGAGAAATAGCACAACCCTGTTCCCCCAACTTTGGTCCCATGAATACCAGAAGATCTTCCGCAGAAGGATGCCTATTACGTTCAAATCAAAGGGATCTTCTGTCTGTGGGGTGACCGGACACAGGCCCTTTTTCAAAACAAGGGAAGCTCTGAGGACCTAGGGTAGAGAAATCTTATTATTTAAATAGCATTTCTGGGTTAACTGGTCATTTTATTCAGGAAAAATATGTTAACTTCTTGCAAACCCAGGGTTTGATGAACACAGTTTGAGAAATGTGTAATCTCATTTTTCTTCACTAGTCTAGCTAAAGTTTTATCAGTTTTCATTTTTTTTTTCAAAAACAACTTTTGCCTTTATTATTTTTCTCCATTTTTATTTTCTACTTCATTATATTCTGTGTGGGATTCCATGGTGGCTCAGCTGGGAAAGAATCCACCTGCAATGCTGGAGGCCTGGGTTTGATCCCTGGGTCAGGAAGATCCCCTGGAGGAGGGCATGACAACGCACTCCAGTATTCTTGCCTGGAGAATCCCCATAGACAGAGGAGCCTGGCGCGCTGCAGTCCATGGGGTCGCAGAGCGGGACATGACTAAACAGCTAAGCACGCATATCCCGTATATTCTGCTATTGCATTCTTTCTTTAGCATTTTGTAGTTGTTGTTTAATTTCTCTGTCTGTTATGACTCCTGATGATACATCTTAGATTTTAAACCTATTCTTTATAATAGACATCTTTGGAAAGATTAACTTTCCTTTATAAATTGCTATTGATATGGCAAATTTGGCTATACTGCTTTCCATTATTATTTAGCTCAAAATATGTCCTAATTGCTTGAGATTTTGTTGAATTTTTATATTTCTTAGTTTCTTGCTTAATTTTAAAATGGTTATTTTAAAAATATTTCATTCTTGTTTTCTATTATAATTCTGTTGAGGTCAGACTCTATGCTTTCAATCCCTTTGCATTTATTGAGATTTGCTTTATGTCATCGTATATGGTCTATATCAGTATATGTTCTATTCACTTGAAAATATTATGTTCTTGCCATTGCTGTGTGGGAGTCTATTTACATCAATTAGGCCAAGTTTGTTCACAGTGATGTCATCTATATGCTTAATGATTTTGTCTGTTTACTTGTTTTAATTACGAAGAAAGAAGTATTAAAATCTTCAACTGTAACTGAGGATTTGTCTACTTCTTCATCTAATTCTATTTTGCTTCAAATGTTTGAAGCACTGATGTTATCTTATTATATCTTCTTGGTGTAGTCAGATTTTATCTTTAAAAATAAATATATTTTCTTGACACCCTTTCTACCTGGATATATACAGCTATCCCAGTTTCATTATACTAAGTGTTTACAGAGTAAACTCTCCATATTTTCACTCTTGGCTTCTCTGCCTCTTAAAGTGTGCCTCCTACAAATAACACAGAGTTTGGTCTTGCTTTCTTTCCTATTCTGACAATCACTTCCTTTAACTCTAGTATCCAGTTTGTTAACATTTAGTGTGATACTTGGTTGGATTGGATTTAATCTTAACAACTTCGTATTTGTTTTCTTTTGCTTCCTGGTTCTTTGTTCCTTTTCTGCCTTCTTTTCAGATAATCAAGTACTTTTTAGTACTGAATTTTGTTTTAGCTATTTTTGTCCTTTTTTTAAGTGGTTGCTTTGGGGATGAAGCTTGCTTGCCATGGTCACTGCCAAATGACCCAGCACACACTTGATGTAAGAGTCTTACAACATGGCCACCTTTTGTGATACACACAGCATTGTGATACATCTCAACTTTACATTTGTTACAGGCTTCACACTATATTCTTTTAGTTTGTATTATTTGCTTTGTGTGTTAGTTGCTCAGTCATGTCTGACTCTTTGCAACCCCATGGACTGTAGCTCGCCAGGCTCCTCTGTCCATGGGGTTCTCCAGGCAAGAAAACTGGAGCAGGTTGCCATTATTTGCTTTAAGGAATCACTTTACTTTTAATGACATTTAAAAGGAAAGAAAGACTTAAGAAAACATTTCTTTATATTTACACATATGTTTATAACATCTAGTTTATAATATACAATCATTCTTATAACTCTTTATTTTAACATGACATTGTTTTGCTTCTGATGGAAGAATTTTCTGAAGTACTTCTTACATTTTAGGACTGCTGACAACAAAGTCTTTAAGTTTGCATATATGAAAAGGTCTCAGTTTTGCTGAATATGTGAAATACGTGTTTGGTAGACATTAGATTCTAAGTTGGCGGTGTTGTTTTTCATGATTTGAAAGCGTTTCCTGCATTCTGGCCGTCCCCAAGGTCAATAAGCTCTAGGGTTTTGTCATTGTTGTCATTGTTTTTCGGTTAGTCTGTTTTCTCCCTGAGGTTGGGTTGGGTACTTTTCACTCATCTGTCTTCAAGTTCACTGATTCATCCTTCAGCTGTGTTTCACCTTCTGTTGATCCATCTAAAGTGAAAGTGAAGTCGCTCAGTCGTGTCCGACTCTTAGCGACCCCATAGACTGTAGCCCACCAGGCTCCTCCATCCATGGGATTTTCCAGGCGAGAGTACTGGAGTAGGGTGCCATTGCCTTCTCCAATCCATCTAAAGAATTTTGTATTTTAGGCATTATATTTTTCACTTATAGCATTTCCTGTTTTCCAATTTATAATTTTTATAGCTCTCATATCTCTTCTTAAATTCTCCACTATTACACTTATTTTATCCTTTTACTCACTTTTTATGTAGTCTCCTTAATAAATCTAGCATAGGTATTTTAGGGTTGTTATTCATCAATTCCCAAATCTGGGAGATTTATAGGTCTGTAAATATTGACTACCTTTCCCCTTCACTATGAATTTCATGTTTCGATGTGTTTGTTTAGTTTAGTTAATTAGTTTGTTTGTTTTCATTGTGTAGTAGGTATTGCAAATGATACTTTGTAAGGACTCTAGATTCTGTTGTCTTTCTCTAAAAATTGTTATTTTTCTAGCAAGCAATTAAATTATCAGTGGATCTCTTATCACTTGCAAGTGGGTTGTTTTTGCAGTTTATTCCGGTAGGTCTATTTTGATTTACCTCTTCGTCTTAACATCTTAGCATCTCAGTCCCAGAGCACGATCTTACTCATAGGCCTTAACTCTCTTTGGGATCTAATGGAAAATCTGAAATATTTAGCAGATTCCTAAAATTTGGCCAGGGCTGAAGCTCTGGCTCACTCTGACTATCAGCTCCTAAAGATTTCCCCTGACTTTTGAGCCACCTGGAGGATACTTTAACACAAAACCATGAAGATTTTATCCCTTGCCTGTGTGGTTCAGAAGTCGGCAGGGACTTGAGGGAAGTCTGCACTCAGAGTTAGGGGCTGGCTTCTTCCTCCTTGCTGGGATTCCTCCTCTTCAGATCAGCAGCCCTGGATTCCCTCAAATGTAACTTCCAACTCTTAGCTCTAAAGTGCAGTCTCCTGCTTGGACTCTATCCTCCAGGAACTAGAAAACCTGGTGTGTGTCCCACAGGGAAGACAGAAAATCATGGATCTCCTTTCTGTGGTTCTCTTTCAATGCTACCGTTTTCTTCAGTTTCTGCTGTTTTGGGTAACACTTAAGAGCCTTTAAATAGTTGATTTTGTACATAATTTGTCCAGAGTTTATAACTATGGCTGGCAAAGGAGTTAATCTGATAAAACCCACTTATCTCCAGAATTATCTTTAGTATTTGGAGAATTACGGGCAGTTTGCCATTTATTGTATGAAGAAGAAACGAGTGTCTATTCCCTCAAAGCTGGTCCACATCCCATCCCCCGGCCTCTGATGCTTCTCTTGATCTAAGACCCCTGACCACACTGAGCCTTGTGTTTAGTTCCCGTCTCTTGCCCAAGTTTCCACTGACATGGAGACGACTAGATGGACAGGAGGGGGACAGAAGTTGTGTTTAGGGCATGAGTGGCTTGGTATTGATTTTATATATTTTTCAGAAGATACTTTCTACAAAAATTGAGGTGAGACAGACTTTGGTGTTTATGTGTGTGTTTCTTGGTTTTTAGTCGCTAAGTAGTGTCTGACTCTTTGCAACCCCAAGGACTGTAGCCCACCAGGCCCCTCCTTCTGTGGGATTTCTCAGGCAGCAGTATTGGAGTAGGTTGCCATTTCCTTCTCCAAGGGATCTTCCCAAACCAGAGATCAAACCCGTGTCTCCTGCATCTCCTGCATTGACGGCTATATTCTTTACCACGGATCCACCAGGGAAGCCCATGAATGTGTTTGTATCTGTGAATTTTATCAAGCTTGCCATTATTGTGTCAGATCAGATCAGATCAGATCAGTCGCTCAGTCGTGTCCAACTCTTTGCCACCCCATGAATCTCAGCACACCAGGCCTCCCTGTCCATCACAAACTCCCGGAGTTCACTGAGACTCAGGTCCATCGACTCAGTGATGCCATCCAGCCATCTCATCCTCTGTCGTCCCCTTCTTCTCTTGCCCCAATCCCTCCCAGCATCAGAGTTTTTTCCAATGAGTCAACTCTTCTCATGAGGTGCCCAAAGTACTGGAGTTTCAGCTTTAGCATCATTCCTTCCAAAGAAATCCCAGGGATGATCTCCTTCAAAATGGACTGGTTGGATCTCCTTGCAGTCCAAGGGACTCTCAAGAGTCTTCTCCAACACCACAGTTCAAAAGCATCAATTCTTCAGCGCTCAGCCTTCTTCACAGTCCAACTCTCACATCCATACATGACCACAGGAAAAACCATAGCCTTGACTAGACGAACCTTTGTTGGCAAAGTAACGTCTCTGCTTTTGAATATGCTATCTAGGTTGGTCATAACTTTCCTTCCAAGGAGAAAGTGTCTTATAATTTCATGGCTGCAATCACCATCTGCAGTGATTTTGGAGCCCCCAAAAATAAAGTCTGACACTGTTTCCACTGTTTCCCCATCTATTTCCCATGAAGTGATGGGACCAGATGCCATGATCTTCATTTTCTGAATGTTGAGCTTTAACCCAACTTTTTCACTCTCCTCTTTCACTTTCATCAAGAGGCTTTTGAGTTCCTCTTCACTTTCTGCCATAAGGGTGGTGTCATCTGCATATCTGAGGTTATTGATATTTCTCCCGGCAATCTTGATTCCAGCTTGTGTTTCTTCCAGTCCAGCGTTTCTCATGATGTACTCTGCATATAAGTTAAATAAGCAGGGTGACAATATACAGCCTTGATGAACTCCTTTTCCTATTTGGAACCAGTCTGTTGTTTCATGTCCAGTTCTAACTGTTGCTTCCTGACCTGCATACAAATTTCTCAAGAGGCAGGTCAGGTGGTCTGGTATTCCCATCTCTTTCAGAATTTTCCACAGTTTATTGTGATCCACACAGTCAAAGTCTTTGGCATAGTCAATACAGCAGAAATAGATGTTTTTCTGGAATTCTCTTGCTTTTTCGATGATCCAGCGGATGTTGGCAGTTTGATCTCTGGTTCCTCTGCCTTTTCTAAAACCAGCTTGAACATCTGGAAGTTCATGGTTCACTTATTGCTGAAGCCTGGCTTGAAGAATTTTGAGCATTACTTTACTAGCGTGTGAGATGAGTGCAATTGTGTGGTAGTTTGAGCATTCTTTGGCATTGCCTTTCTTTGGTATTGGAATGAAAACTGTCCTTTTCCAGTTCTGTGGCCACTGCTGAGTTTTCCAAATGTGCTGGCATATTGAGTGCAGCACTTTCACAGCATCATCTTTCAGGATTTGGAATAGCTCAACTGGAATTCTATCACCTCCACTAGCTTTGTTCATAGTGATGCTTTCTAAGGCCCACTTGACTTCACATTCCAGGATGTCTGGCTCTAGGTGAGTGATCACACCATCGTGATTATCTGGGTCGTGAAGATCTTTTTTGTACAGTTCTTCTGTGTATTCTTGCCACCTCTTCTTAATATCTTCTGCTTCTGTTAAGTCCATACAATTTCTGTCCTTTATCGAGCCCATCTTTGCATGAAATATTCCTTTGGTATCTCTGATTTTCTTGAAGAGATCTCTAGTCTTTCCCATTCTGTTGTTTTCCTCTATTTCTTTGCATTGATCGCTGAAGAAGGCTTTCTTATCTCTTCTTGCTATTCTTTGGAACTCTGCATTCAGATGTTTATATCTTTCCTTTTCTCCTTTGTTTTTCGCTTCTCTTCTTTTCACAGCTATTTGTAAGGCCTCCCACAGACAGCCATTTTGCTTTTTTGCATTTCTTTTCCATGGGGATGGTCTTGATCCCTGTCTCCTGTACAATGTCACCAACCTCATTCCAGAGTTCATCAGGCACTCTATCAGATCTAGTCCCTTAAATCTATTTCTCACTTCCACTGTTTAATCATAAGGGAAATGATTTAGGTCATATCTGAATGGTCTAGTGGTTTTCCCTACTTTCTTCAATTTAAGTCTGAATTTGGCAATAAGGAGTTCATGATATAAGCCACAGTCAGCTCCTGGTCTTGATTTTGCTGACTGTATAGAGCTTTTCCATCTTTGGCTGCAAAGAATATAATCAATCTGATTTCAGTGTTGACCATCTGGTGATGTCCATGTGTAGAGTCTTCTCTTGTGTTGTTGGAAGAGGGTGTTTGTTATGACCAGTGCATTTTCTTGGCAAAACTCTATTAGTCTTTGCCCTGCTTCATTCCATATTCCAAGGCCAAATTTGCCTGTTACTTCAGGTGTTTCTTGACTTCCTACTTTTGCATTCCAGTCCCCTATAATGAAAAGGACATTTTTGGGGGGTGTTAGTTCTAAAAGGTCTTATAGGTCTTCACAGAACAGTTCAGCTTCTTCAGTATTACTGGTTGGGGCATAGACTTGGATTACTGTGATATTGAATGGTTTGCCTTGGAAACGAACAGAGATCATTCTGTTGTTTTTGAGATTGCATCCAAGTACTGCATTTCGGACTCTTTTGTTGACCATGATGGATACTCCATTTCTTCTGAGGGATTCCTGCCCGCAGTAGTAGATATAATGGTCATCTGAGTTAAATTCACCCATTCCAGTCCATTTCAGTTCGCTGATTCCTAGAATGTCAACATTCACTCTCGCCATCTCTTTTTTGACCACTTTCAGTTTGCCTTGATTCATGGACCTGACATTCCAGGTTCCTATGCAATATTGCTCTTTACAGCATCAGACCTTGCTTCTATCACCAGTCACATCCACAGCTGGGTATTCTTTTTGCTTTGGCTCCATCCCTTCATTCTTTCTGGAGTTATTTCTCCACTGATCTCCAGTAGCATATTGGGCACCTACTGACCTGGGGAGTTTCTCTTTCAGTATCCTATCATTTTGCCTTTTCATACTGTTCATGGGGTTCTCAAGCCAAGAATACTGAAGTGGTTTGCCATTCTTTTCTCCAGTGGACCACATTCTGTCAAATCTCTCCACCATGACCTGCCCATCTTGGGTTGCCCCACGGGCATGGCTTAGTTTCATTGAGTTAGACAAGGCTGTGGTCCTAGTGTGATTAGATTGACTAGTTTTCTGTGAGTATGGTTTCAGTGTGTTTGCCCTCTGATGCCCTCTTGCAACACCTACCATCTTACTTGGGTTTCTCTTACCTTGAGCATGGGGTATCTCTCATGGCTGCTCCAGCAAAGCGCAGCCATTGCTCCTTACCTTGGATGAGGGGTATCTCCTCACTGCCGCCCTTAACAAATTACGAATATTCCCGAGACTTCTCATTAGACACTGAAGTCCAAGTTATCCTTTACCCACAGCAACTCTCTAAGATCATTATAAAGATTCCCATTGTACAGATGAATAAATCAAGGTTTAGAAAGGTTGTGTAACTTACCAAGCTTGCACAATCTGTGTATGAATCAGAATTAAAATGGTTGCCTTCCAGAGCCCGATTCCAGAATCATTTGGCAATATTTTCAGCCTTTCTGCTTAAAATATCCTAGGTGTTCAAAGTTTGACAGCCCCTTAAAAAACAAACAAACAAACAATTCAAATGCCATTTCATCTCCTTTAGTAATCACTCAGCCAGGAGTATGTTCCACCTTGTGAATTTATAGTCATTTTTACATGTAGTATCAGTTGTGTTATTAAAGTTTATGTATTTTTTTACACAGACATTCCTAGAGTGGAATAAAGCTATAAATAAAATCATAGGATATTCTACAGTGAGGATTCGCTATGATTTCTGAGGAGTTGGGGCAGCCCCTTCTCCCTTCCCCCACAGCACCCCTGAGAAATCGCATGTGGAGATGAAGGTGGGGTTCACCCAGTGAAGGCCAACGTGAGCTCCTCGTTATGGTCAGCCTTCGTTACTGTATTGCTCTCCCTATGTGGAAACCTAAACTAATAAAACAACAAATAATTTGAAGAAATTCTTAAGTACTTTGCCCTCTAAAGTTTTTCAAATGTGCTTAAGCATTTTTAATGTACAACAGAGTATATAATTCCTGGAGGTTCACGGAATCCCTGAAAGTTGTGAAAAGATGCTGCAGATTTCACAAGTAACTTTTCCTTTAACTCTTCTACTAAAAATTAATAAATATATTTAAAAATGCATCTAACTTTCCGTTTACAGCTGTACTGATCCCTAAATCACAGCATAAAAAAAAAAAAGAAAATGTCTCCATGTTCATGAACCATTCAAAAATAAATTGAACATATGGACATTGAGGGTTACACTGAGCAAGTTGGGGACACATTTGCTTCCTGAGATTAGAAAATTCATTCTCTTGGCACCGAGCAATAACAGCTATTAAATACAGCGTGTAAATATTTTATGAATAAAACTCAATAATTTCAGCAAAGCACAAAGCAGATGCTTAATTTATGTAATGACAAGCCCCATCTTTGTTACAGGTTGGCTCACTTCTGCGTTCACATTCAATTTCAAACACAAACCTCTCAGATTCATGTGCTAAAGCTTAGCTAATCTGCTCTCTTTACTAAAGCATGCATAATATGCCTAAGTATTGCTAATTCAGCAGTGAAAAATAAATTACACTTTTAAGCCAAACAATTAACACTCAACTTTAAATGCTGCTTGCTAGAGCAAGTAGACAGAAAGTGTACTGTTCTGAGATGTACCATCTCTGCTGAATACATCAGATGGCATTATATTAATATTTCCCCTCAAAGGTCTTAAACCACTTTATTGGTTAATTCTTCTAAGGTCGACATAAATTAAAGTATAGCTGATGAGTTTCCTGACACAGAAACTACTCACGAAACCTTCACGAATACCTAGGCACCTAGTAAAATATAGTCTATATTTTATAGGAGGTTAGAATCGCCAGAGAATGGTGTTTATTAGAAGATGGAAGATGGCACAAAGAGTGAAAAGGGTGGGTCGCCCAGGTTCCTGCGGGCTTTCTAAAGAGAGGAGGCAATTCAGGCCCCACTGCCACTCATAGGATGGAGAAGCCCATCCTCACTCAGCTTAGAAACCCTGCACCCTGTAGGCACTGCCTGCCTCCCTATTTCTGACCGAGGGTCACCCCGCCTCTCCCTAAACGCACCAGCCCCAGCCAGGCAGTCTCCTTGCTGCTCTCCCCACCCCCCACGGGGACCAGTGTTTCCGTTACCTCCTGTGGCCTCTGTCCTGACTCTCCTGTGATCTGGGACTCACCCTCGCGCGTCTCTCCGGGAGGCCTTTCTTAACCCTCCCCGGCCTCGGCCATCAGCACCTCGCCCGCCTCGTGGCTGCACCTGTGGGATACTGTCCACAGACCTGCTGCACCCACAGCTGGACACGGTGCACGGCCCCGGGGGCCCCAGAAAGCCTGTCAAAAGTGAGAGAGCAGCATGGAAACATGTATATTGCCACATATGAACTAGATCGCCAGTCCAGGTTCAATGCATGAGACAGGGCGCTCAGGGCCTGTGCACTGGGATGACTCTGAGGGATGGGATGGGAAGGGAGGTGGTAGGGGGGTTCGGGATGGGGGACACATGTACACCCAGGGCTGATTCATGTCAGTGTATGGCAAAAACCACCACAATACTGTAAAGAAATTAACCTCCAATTAAAATAAATAAATTTATTTTTATAAACAATGAGTGCTCGAGGCACAGGCAAATTCCATTTCAACCAGACTCTGACACTGCTCACATTTATTTCTGATCACTGTGATAGGGGCACGGCTTACAGGTGATAAGATAAGCCCACGGGGGGAAGCAGTGAGGGGTGGAATGAGACGCTGCTGGTGCTGCTGCAGAGAACCTGCCGTGCGTGAACAGCCTCACTGTGCTGTCTGGTGGAGCCTAGAGGGCTCTGACAGCAACATGTGCCAACATGAGCACAGGTGTAAACAGACGGTGTGCAGAGAAGTCACATTTTGCAAGAGCCTTACCAACGAGTTTCAATTATCTCCTTATTGAGAGACACGGGCTTCCCTCATAGCTCAGTTGGTAAAGAATCCACCTGCAATGCAGGATACCCCGGTTCGATTCCTGGGTCAGGAAGATCCCCTGGAGAAGGGATAGGCTACCCACTTGAGTATTCTTGGGCTTTCCCGTGTGACTCAGCTGGTAAAGAATATGCCTGCAATGAAGGTGACCTGGGTTCGATCCCCTGGAGCAGGGAAAGGCTACTCAGTCCAGTATTTGGCCTGGAAATTTCCATGGACTGTATAGTCCTGCTACTGCTAAGTCACTTCAATCGTGTCCGACTCTGTGCGACCCCATAGACAGCAGCCCACCAGGCTCCCCCGTCCCTGGGATTCTCCAGGCAAGAACACTGGAGTGGGTTGCCATTTCCTTCTCCAATGCATGAAAGTGAAAAGTGAAAGTGAAGTGGCGTAGTCGTATCCGACTCCTGGCAACCCCATGGACTGCAGCCTACCAGGCTCCTTCGCCCATGGGATTTTCCAGGCAAGAGTACTGGAGTGGGATGCCATTGCCTTCTCCGCTGTATAGTCCACAGGGTTGCAAAGAGTCAGACATGACTGAGCGACTTGCACTTTCACTGTATTGAGAGGCACAACCATTTATTCATTCTTTTCAGGTTCAGCCCTGCAGCTGCCGGCAGAGGCCCCAGGAACAGCCTCCCCTATCGCGTGTGCTGTGACCAGACCCGCGGTGGCACATGTGGGGCCAGCTCCTCCTGAGCCAGAGTCGGATGGGCCCCAGGGGACCCTCACCCCGACGGCTGTCACCTGCGCTCCGGCTCAGCCTGAGGGGCCACAGACGCTCCATCGCCAGTTCCCTTCCTCTGCCGCCCTCCCTGCTCCTCAGCCTCTGCCCTCCCAACCCCTCAGAGCCCCTGAGATGTGACTGAAAGTGAGCTCCAGCACTGATGTGCAAGTACACTAGGACACCCTGCCTCCCCACACGGGAGGAGTCAGCACAGGTAACACGCGTGGTAACAGGCATCATGTGATCCGAGCACCGTGCGTAGAAGCCTGTGTTATGGTCGAGGTGCCGCTGAATGTCCGGAGGGGTGGTCTGTCCATTGTGAATGTGAGACCACCGGGCTGGTTCCGGGAGGAGATGCCGTGGCAGGTGGGAGCAGGGGGCACCTCCCTAGGACCCACCAGAGGCAGGGGCACAACTTTAAACTGAGATGGAAACAATACGGGTCCGACGGGCTCAGGCTGAGGGCACGGCCTCCACTCTGATGGCTCACCGAGGCTTTCTGGGGGCAGGGACCTGTGCGGCGCTGTGTGGGCCACACCCCGTCTCCACCCGGGTCCTTCTTGAGTACTGATGAGTATGAAGGAATCTGGGAGAAACAGTGGAACCTGAGATTTCAAACTCCTTTCCAAGAGTCATTCGATTCAATTTGATGTAAATCGTATAGCTGTAGCTGTGTGCTGTGCTCAATTGTGTTCAACTCTGCAATCCCATGGACTGTAGCCCTCCAGGCTCCTCTGTCCGTGGAATTCTCCAGGCAAGAACACTGGAGTGGGTTGCCATGTCCTTCTCCAGGGGCTCTTTTTGACCCAGAGATGGAACCCACGTTTCCTGCATCATAGGTGAATTCTTTACTGTCTGAACCATCAAGGCGTACAAGAGCGTGGGTAAAACCTAGTTTCTGTTTTGAAATGAAATATGCATGGTAAATTGAACATAGGTACTAACATAACTTTGTAGTGATCTTATTCAAAATACAAGTTTAAGCTTATCAATACAAAAAAAAGAAAAGGATTTGTTTAAGCTACTTCTATTGAACTTTTAGCCATGGAGGCATAAATATTTGTTGTTTTGTCCCTTGGTTTATTTTTTGTTTGCCTTTTTGACTAAATAGAACAGCACCAGAAGTTACTGGCAGGCACACTAAAATAAAATCTGTGAAAATATTCAACTCAGATAGCTTTGAATAGAAACAAGTCTGAGTTATCAGACATGTCACAAAACCGTAAGGGACAGACACAATTTCTTTTTATGACATTCTTGGGCCCAGCACAGCCTCTTTATTACCGTTTCGGTGGAACCAAGACTTAAATCAGAAATCTCAGAGGCCAGTGCAGTAAAATGCAGCTTATATAGCAGGAGGGAAAAAAATCCTCAAAATGATGGTGACAGTGAAGTCATGATAAGCTTCACACATTTATCTTAATAAAGGCACTTACTCTGTTAGGCACTGTTTTGCATGCATGTTTACTAATCCTTAAAATAAACCTCAGTTCCATTTTGAACATGAAGAAAACGAGTGTTTGAGAGACTAAGTGACTATCCCATGTTTTAGAGCTTGTAAATCAATCTGAACCCAGTTGTGTCTGCACCAAGGGTCCCCATTCTGAACTAACATCTGTGCTCAGCCTTGACGCATGTTCACTGTTGTCTGAATTTCTCACCACAGGACTTAGAGTCACGTGTTATGGGGGTTCCAGCTCCTCGTTCTTGCCCACGTGGGTCCTCATTCTTCTGAGAGTCTCTCTCTGACTTTCAAACAGGAATCATAGCATCTTCCTCAAAGGGGTTCGTGAAGGTTGACCGGTAGTTTTGAAATAGAGGATCGCACCTGTGAACACCAGATACAACGCCGAGCATTCAGTGGGCACACAATAAGTGCCTCAGCTCCTTCTGTCTTTCTAGTTAAAAGAGATTATAATAAACATATCTTCTTCCACACCCTGCAAGGTTCACTACCCTGCGTTTATCCCAAATAACATCTCGGTGTACTTTTCCACAAAGACGTGCATAGCCCTTTTGAGAAACTGACTTTATTCCACCTGGTTTTCACTAATTTGGTTCCCAATTCAACATATCAAGAGAAGAGAAATTCTAATCTGTTGTAACATTTATTCCTTTTCCTGCTCTCAGGTAACTAGATTAGTATTGTTAGGATTAGGTTTGCAAAGATATGCCCAATAGGTGCACCCAAGACGCCTCCTATTTCTGGTGTGTGTGTGTGTGTGAGAGAGAGAGAGAGAGAGAACAGACTACATTAAAAAAAAAAAAGAGGACCTAGATAAGAGTAATAAGCCTACCAACTCGACTCTCAATATTTCATTGCAGACTTTCTTGGCATATTTTGGGGAGTACAGGTCACGTCAGGGTTCCCTCAACTTGCTCTCCTTTTTTGGTCAGAAGTCTATATTCTTCTGTACACACAGAAAGTCACCCTGTGAGGTGCCAGATATGTTAATTAGCTTGAAGAAAGAGATCATTTTATGATGTATACATGCTGTATACAAAACATCATCAAAACATCAGCTTGTACATCTCAAATACTTACAATTAAGTCAACGACATCTCAATAAATCTGATTTAAAAGGCTATGTTCTTTCATAATAAATGCAGACAAAGATACACTCTAATATGCCTATAGGATTATTCTTCTTCTAGAGTTTTGCTCAGACTTTTAAAAAGTTAGCTAGTGGCTTCCAAACTGTCTCATCACCCTTAATGGGAAACTTAACAGTTGGTACAACTTACCAGATCAGTCAGTCAGTTCAGTCGCTCAGTCGTGTCTGACTCTTCGCGACACCATGAACTGCAGCACGCCAGGCCTCCCTGTCCATCACCAACTCCCGGAGTTTACTCAAACTCATGTCCATCGAGTCGGTGATGCCATCTAGCCATCTTATCCTCTGTTGTCCCCTCCTCCTCCTGCCCTCAATCCCTCCCAGCATCAGGGTCTTTTCCAATGAGTCAACTCATCGCATGAGGTGGCCAAAGTACTGGAGCTTCAGCTTTAGCATCAGTCCTTCCAATGAACACCCAGGACTGATCTCCTTTAGAATGCACTGGTTGGATCTCCTTGCGGTCCAAGGGACTCTCAGGAGTCTTCTCCAACACCACAGTTCAAAAGCATCAGTTCTTCGGTGCTCAGCTTTCTTCACAGTCCAGCTCTCACATCCATACATGACCACAGGAAAAACCATAGCCTTGACTAGACGGACCTTTGTTGGCAAAGTAATGTCTCTGCTTTTGAATATGCTATCTAGGTTGGTCATAACTTTCCTTCCAAGGAGTAAGCATCTTTTAATTTCATGGCTGCAATCACCATCTGCAGTGATTTTAGAGCCCAGAAAAATAAAGTCTGACACTGTTTCCACTGTTTCCCCATCTATTTCCCATGAAGTGATGGGACCAGATGCCATGATCTTCGTTTTCTGAATGTTGAGCTTTAAGCCAACTTTTTCACTCTCCTCTTTCACTTTCATCAAGAGGCTTTTGAGTTCCTCTTCACTTTCTGCCATAAGGGTGGTGTCATCTGCATATCTGAGGTTATTGATATTTCTCCCAGCAATCTTGATTCCAGCTTGTGCTTCTTCCAGTCCAGCGTTTCTCATGATGTACTCTGCATATAAGTTAAATAAGCAGGGTGACAATATACAGCCTTGATGTACTCCTTTTCCTATTTGGATCCAGTCTGTTGTTCCATGTCCAGTTCTAACTGGTACTTCCTGACCTGCATACAGATTTCTCAAGAGGCAGGTCAGGTGGTCTGGTATTCCCATCTCTTTCAGAATTTTCCACAGTTTATTGTGATCCACACAGTCAAAGGCTTTGGCATAGTCAATCAAGTAGAAATAGATGTTTTTCTGGAACTCTCTTGCTTTTTCCATGATCCAGCAGATGTTGGCAATTTGATCTCTGGTTCCTCTGCCTTTTCTAAAACCCGCTTGAACATCTGGAAGTTCATGGTTCACGTATTGCTGAAGCCTGGCTTGGAGAATTTTGAGCATTACTTTATAACTTATAGAAACCAGTTTTTCTGGGGCAAGATCCTTGGGGGAGCTTCAGGAACAGTTGAAGCAAAGCTCCAAGTGTTTTCCTGGCACCTTGCTGGAGTCCAAGGATGGTTCAGATCCGTGGCTTCCAGCAAATCCCAGGACAGGTGATCGTTGAGGGACCCCAGGCTCCTCCTGTCTGGCTCCCGGCTCCCACACGGCCTCACTGGCCTTCCTGCTTCCAGCCTCCACTCTGCCAGCACCAGCATTATTCTTCAGAAGTGTCATACAGAATCCTAAAATTCTTTAAGGAAATAAAACTGGCAAGATAAACAACAACAACTTCACTAATTCCCTCTTTTACTCCCACCTCAAATATCAACAAGCATTTTAAACCCACACCTGCTCAAGACTTGTCTATCATCCAGATTAACTCTCAATGTTTCATTGCAGACTTCCTTGGCATGTTTGAGGAGCACAGTTCACATCGGGTTCCCTCATCGCATCACTGCGGCAGGAAAGGTTACAGCATCGCTGATGTAGCCAGGTGGAGAAAAATGCTGGGACTGAAACTGCAGGAATCCAAGTGCCTGGTGTTTGTTCTGAGAATCCTGTGGACCCTCCCCCCGAGATCTGCCTACAGGGGCCGTGACTACGAGGAGGGATGCGCTGACCTCGGGACGTCCCAGGTTCAGACACGAATGCCCAGGGCCGAACCGTGCTCCCAGCATTGCAGGGCAAGCCCCTCCTCATTCCAAACTGGTGATGCTTCTTCACCCACTTTTCAAGTGCGTAAACCACCGATTTGCTAACAGAGCATGCTTCTCCTGAAAGGCAGACAGAGTCTAGTCCTGAAATGCACCGTGGAACAGAAAAGTGAGGGCTCAGTGACGGCGTCACACAAACGCAACGTGCTCTGCTGACGGTTTGCTAACTTCCCCAGATGAACAGGGCTGTGTTACACAAGAAAATTGCTCTTCTGAACACAGGTTTCTTGTTAACATAATAGTCTAATCCCTGAAAAGTCTTGTAAAATTTTTACTTCCTTTACTTCCTTGGTGAAGTCCCTTGGGATTCAGATTCTACTCATTTGCAGGAAGGATGTGCAGTGTGGATTCAGTGTGAAGATGAGCTGGTGTTACCTGAGCATGAAACTGCCCCCACCTCTGAGGGGCGTCATGGGAAAACCATGTCCCCACGGCCAACTCACGAACGAGAGCCCCTGCTTTAGAGAAGAAGGGACGTTCCTCAGTGCTGATGGGCACCAGGCACTGGGGTGGGTTCTTGAGTTCCTGGACTTCCTGGATCTTCCGGGGTCCTCACTCCCACACGGATGCCTCTCTGTCGTGTGGCCTGGGCTGGGCCGTGTGGGGTGGTGGCTCATGGACGAGGAGGAGGACTTTCTGTCCCTGATTTCCACAAGTTTGCTTATGGTGTGTCTCGGCGTGAGATCCTTCGGGGTCTTCCTGCTTTGTGGTCGCTCATCCTCTTGAGTCTGTGGCTCTGGGAGGTTTCCAGGCTTTATTTCCCAGAGAGCTTGCCAGCCCCCGTCTGTCCTCTCTCGGGCACTGGAGGATGCTGGTCTCTTGCTGGTCCGCCGTCCTGGACTTTGGCTCTGTCTCTCTTGAGGCTTTTCTCTGCTCTCCTCCCCGGAGGCCCTTCCTCTTCTTTGGTTCACACATCCTTTCTTCTACTGCTTCTGCTCTTTTCGGAGCTTGCTGCTCCACTGAGTTTTTGAAATGAACGTTGTGTCTTTAGCTGACAGATTCCTTTGGTTCTTCTGTTACAAGATTTTGGGTCTTATTTGAGCGTTCTATTTGGGAGTCTCCTCCCACCCAGATCCTCATTATGGTGGGCCAAGTGTAAGCTCCTGTCCCCCTAGCCTCTGGTCACCCTGGGAGATGGGGAGCCTGATCCTCTCCAGGGCCTCTGACACCAGCAGGGGCTGGCGGTGAGGGGAGCCACTGTGGGGAGGGCGGCATGGAGGGTGCAGGATTTTCCTGCAATGCTTGGCTGGTGGAGGGGCTCACTGTCTGCAGTCAGCCATCCTGCCCGACACCCCCTTTCCTGGGCATTTGGCCAGAAAACAGGCTGCTCTGGGAGCTGATCCTCTGTGTCACTTGTTGCATTTTGGGGCTGTGTTCCTTCATTTCTAAGTCCGGAATCTCTGAGCCTGGAGAACTCGAGGACTCACCACTGAGCCATCTGGTCCCAACACTGGGCAGCCTGCCTCCTGCCTCCACCTCTGTGTGTTTACTGCCTCCACTGCTCCGGTGTGAGGAAGGGGAAATCTGTCCAGCTCCATGTTTCTGAAATCAGAAATCTGCATACAATTGTTTTAAAAACCATGCCCCACCTCCAAAAAAAAAAAGGATCCTCATCTCTAAACTGGGCTTCCCCCATGACTCAGTGGTAAAGAATCTACCTGCCAAATCAGGAGACACAGGAGATGCAGGTTTGATCCCTGATTCAGGAGATCCCCTGGAGAAGGAAATGGCTATCCACTCCAGTGTTCTTGCCTTGAGAATTCCATGGACAGAGGAGCCTGGCCTGCTACCGTCTATGGGGTCACAAAGAATCGGATATGCCTGAGCGACTATGCAAGCACACGCATCTCTAAGCAAACTTCTTAACAACTTGACGTTGTCGTATTCACTTTGTATTGGGAGACACACACACAGGGCATGTTGCTGTTCAGTTGCTCATCATGTCCAACTCTTTGTAACCCCGTGGACTGCAGCACGCCAAGCATCCCTGTCCACTGTATACAGTACATTTGAAGCATATGAGGTTGTCTCATTACTGAAGACTGCATACATTCCTTTTACATTCAGGGCTTCCCTGGTGGCTCAGCTGGTAAAGTATCCTCCTGCAATATGGGAGCCCTGGGTTCGATCCCTGGGTTGGGAAGATCCCCTAAAGAAGGGAAAGGCTACCCACTGCAGTAATCTGGCCTGGAGAATTCAGTGGACTGCATAGTCCTTGGAGTCTCCAAGAGTCGGACACTACTGAGCGACTTTCCCTTCGCTTCACTTATACATTCATCACTTTTCTCTTTTCTTTCATGACATTTGTCCCTTGTCTGTCTCAGGACCTCTTGTGAACTAAGAACTCCAGGAGCAGGGTAGAAAAGCGTCAGAAACAGAACTTGTCCAGAAAGGCTTTATGTTCCTCCCCACATCTCTGACCAACTGCTCCCACTGGGGCGAATACACAACAAACAGTAATAGCAACTAGGCTGAACGATTCATGAAAAGAAAACTGGCAATGTGTCTACTTTTATACAGCAAAGAAGCCAAACGGAGCTTTTCACTAGGTGGAGTTCTCTGGAAATTAGAGAAGTGGTCACAGCCCCCTCCGTGGTTTTCCACAGTGCCGCTCTCTGGCTCTCTTCCCTGGAACGTGGTGACTGATGAGAAGGAGCCGACTGGGAGAGAGAGACACCACTAATGCTGTGATATCCATTTCCATTAGGCAGATAAACGCTGCAAATCACCCTGATGATGCAGATGCTCAAAGACGTTTGTCCGCCCGTGTCAGAGTTATGAGCATCCTAAGTTTGGGGAGCAGACCTCTGGCTCGCTGTCTGCAGGCTCGAGGGTGGATTTGATTTTTCAGCTTTTCCTAATGACGAATCCCTGAGTTGGAAGCAGAAAGGCAAATCACTGATTATAAGAGCAATGAAAGTCTCTCGGATTTACATAGACATTTACTTGTATCCTGTCACATTTTCTTAACCTCGAAACCTCCGTGCAACGTATAAATGAACTTGTCTGGAATTGTTTTTTTCCCCCAAATTGTAGCCTATATTTCTGTGGCACTGATGCAATTATGCCACCTCGATTGCCTTGCAGGGAGAAGAAAAAAAAAAGCACAAAGCAAAACTTTGTGTATCAAGAAAATAAAGCCTGGAGAATTACCTGTGACACACACCAACACAAAGACAGCTCCGCTTCCCCAGAAAGTGGACAGAATAAAAGTAGACAGTTTCTATTAACAATAACAAGACAAAATACAGAGGCCCTTTATCTCTTAAAATGTAAATTTATACAAGGATTCATGCTGCCCTGCTGTAAATATCAAATACCCCTTAAGACCGTAGAACAAGAATGAATTGATTTTCCCCCCAGCCTGGACCATCTGCAGATTCTCATAGCCTGGCATTATATCAATGCTAAATTAAAAATCCTACACTCGAAAACCATACGGGAGATTTGTGAGGTTCAAGCTGTTTATTCTTTAAATTATATGATTGATTTTCTATGTTCATATCTACTCTATCTGAATCATTTTTCAAGTTTATTCAATTGATTTCTTCGTGTTCTGTGTCGCTCCCTCAATAACCTTTCTTTAGTGCATATCAGCTTTATATCTGTTCTCATTTACATTTATAGGCCGAGAGCAGCTGAAAGTATATTGATTTTCTTCCAGCACTTTGGTATACAATCCCTAGTTATTTGTGATGAATGCTCTTTCTCATTTATGGTATTAAAGTTTCTGAGAGGAAACCTAATTCGATTTGCATTCGTTTGGGTCATCTGCCCTTCAGAGATGCTGGGAGCCGGGGGTGACAATATTCATCATGGAGCGCAGTGGAAGCCAGGGACGCAGCCAGGGCGTGAGGCCGGCCTTCTTTGGGGAACCTATTCCCTTCCCATGTCATCAGCCTCCTCACGTCATTTCATAATTTTTATTAACAGCTTCGAACGTGTGAATGCATCTTAGTCACTCAATGTTCATCCTGAGACACCATGTGACATCAACCAACAGTGACATCACCGATGGCTTGCCTGGCAAGCTGTGTAATTAATAAATAGACAATTCAGATAATTTCTCCTTACACATCATTCAAAGTCTCCATCTTCTCTTCATTTAAAAAAAGAGAGGGGGTGGGGAAGAATTAAAGGAGAAAGAAAGCAAGCCACAAACAAATAAGACACCGGGTTCTGTAGGCTTAAAGGTTAAATGTGGATGATTTTTGTATTTGCCCAGTAAATCAGTTTCTTAGAATGCCTGGCTAAGTCTAATAGATTAGCTAATGTCTGTGTACACACAATATCTGTTAGTCTAATAAAGGTCTTGCGCGGCTCCATTTGTATCCAGATTGTGACAAGCGCCTGGGCCCAGTTGCTCGGCACCTCAAACGAGCCCCGGGCCTCGTTTCAGGCTGCACCCCTCAAACTGGAGGCTGAAGTGCCCAGAGGGTCGGGCTTCACCTGCCCAGGTGTCCTAAAAACTGGTTATGTGGCTTCATTAACAAATTGTGGGCCATCTACTAGTGAAACATTGTTCTGCGTTTGTCCATCTTTTTAAAGAAGGCCTGATTTTACAATTCTCTGACGCTAAAACTGAATAATCCACATGAACAACCCTCTTCACTTGAAAATCTCCTATTTCTTTTTGTTTCAGCCAAAGGTGCCCCTCTCAAAAGCCCCAAATTGTACACTGTTGATTGAAAATGAATACCTGACTTTAAGAGCTGTGTTTATTTGAATGGATTTCCCATTTTGGTATAAACAGCTGTCCAAGATCTCGATTTTCACTTAAATGTGTAAACGAGAGTGAACACTTTCTAGGTAAAGTCTGATGCTCTCTGATACGGGAAGTAGGAAGTGGACTCTTAAAATTTACTTTCTACAGTGACCTTGGTCAAACAATGTGGATTCACAGCTTATAGTTAACAGTAAAGTCATTGAAATGTGTAAACAGGAAAAGTGAAGAAAGTGTACAGTGAATTTGTAAACTTAGATTTCTGTCTCAAGTACAATGAGGCCAGAAATATCTTTTTGAAAAAAGGGCAGTTCATTTGCTCCCTTGTCTATTTAAAAACGTAGCTTAAATATTTTCTTTCCTACCCACCGTGTCTTTTTATTTTAAAGGTTCATTTTTTATTTAATTTTTTAAGTTTTTGGGCCATGCTGCATGGTATGTAGAATCTCAGTTTCCCAATCTGGGATCTAACCCACACTCCCTGAGTTGGAAGCACAGAATCTTAACCACTGGACCAAGTCCATTTTATTTTTAAAATTTTTGACCATCGTGTCTTTACCTGTTTATTTTTTAAAAATATGCTGTCAGTATTAGTGAGGCTCTCAGGATGAGAGGTGGGTGTCAGAGCTGTCCCTGGGTGGTCCCTTGAGTCTCTGCCATCAGGGCAGGCTGGCAGAGAGAGGAGGCGACCCCATGAGAGAGAGCTCAGATCTGGGGAGGCAGCTGGGGGCTCTGGTTCTCAGTCTGCTGATTCAACATTCCCTCAGCTGAGAAGCTGAGCAGTTCACCTGAGCGACATGTCTATCACTGACCTGAGAAGCCTGGGTTTGAAGATGCCCATACTCCACGAGGGTCTGCACAGACTTCACACCCAGTAGACACACAACCACCCTGCTCCCAGTCTGTGGAACCTGTGGGTGGATCCATTGCATGAGTTAGCCTGTCCAGAGCATCTTGGGTAGCATCGCCTGTTTTTACTGAGAGCTCCATGGGCCTCAGCTTCACGCTACATACCATGCTGAAAGGCCTTTAAGGTGGACTTAACCCATTGAGCATACATGCGTGCTAAGTTGCTCCAGTCATGTCCATCTCTTTGGGACCTTATGGACTGTAGCCTGCCAGGCTCTTCTGTCCATGAGATTCTCCAGGCAAGAATACTAGAGTGGGTTTCCATGCTCTCCTCCAGGGGATCTTCCTGACCCAGGGATTGAACCCAAGTCTCATGGTTCCTGCATTGGCAGACGGGTTCTTTACCACCAGCACCACCTGGGAAGCCCCTCAACCTATCACTGAAGCTTGATTATCAGTAAGTGACCAGGACGTCTCTGGGAAGGAAGGGTAGTAACTAAGCCTGCCATGATGTACAATGTGTCAACAAGTTACACATTTTCCAGAGGCAGTGTGGGCTCCTCTCTCAGGGAAGTGCCCTGGGCTCCAGCTCGGATTCAGGAACCTCCCCTGGTCCCTGCCCTTACTGAAGCTGCTTGATCTGCTCGTCATCCCTGACCCGCCTGGCTGGCCTCCCCACTGGGAAGTCCCTAACACCCCAGCAGGACAGCACGCCCCGGTCAGCTCCGAGGATGCCCCACCCCTGCACCCTGCCTCTGTCCTATCTCCATGCAGCATCCTCACCCCTCGTCCAGTTTGCAGCAGAGGAGCTCACCCATCCTCCCCAGAATGTCAGCAACAGACCTTTATGCACGGATTAAAGCTTCACTCTAGATCACTAGGCGATGTGGTGGAGATTGTCGGAGCACGTTGTGTTATCACCTGGAAACTGTATCCCGTGCATGTGATACCTGCCAACAGGTGAATCATCTGACTCTGTTGAGGTGGTTATAACTCAGGGGCCACCTCTATGTCCATATTCATAACTAATAACTGATTTCCTTTGGTTGAATAATGGTGATTTTGTTAGGTTATAATTAGCCTACAGTAAAATTCACACCTATTAAATGTTCAGCTTAACGAAGCTATGAAACGACATCATCCTGGAGAGGGCACCTCCAACACCAGGAAGTTCCCTCCAGCTGCTCTTGGTGGATCTCTGCTCCCACCCTGAGCAACTGCTAGGGAACAATTTTCTGACTGTGTTCCATGCAGGTCACATGTAGGAAAGCTGTCACAGAGCCCTGTGGGCGCACACGGTGCAACGAGTTCGTGTCTCCATTCCCACGGATGGCATCAGAAGGATCGCAGGAGCCATCAGAATGCGGAGTGACCCCTGACCTGCGCTTCAGAGAAGGCGAAGATTGTCATTCTTTCTGCCTCATGTCTAGCCAAGAAGCTGATGGCTTCTCAGTAGCCTGTGCGAGACCCTGAGACCTCATCTGTGTGCGTCTCTCTTTCTCACATTTAAAGTCCGTCCAGCCACTGGTTTCTAACAGTTGGTCTTCCTAATTATTCTAACTCTCTGCCCTCCTCTGCCCGTCCTCACTTACCCAGGTCAAGTACCTCTTATCTGAATAAGACAAAATACAATTTTCATTTGCCTTCCAGGAGAAAAACCTCGCACAGTTTTTTTTTCACACAGGAAGCTCACTGATGGTGATGCCTTCCTCCTTCCCTTCTTCCCTCGTTCCCATCCTCCTTCTCTCTCTCTTCCTTTCTTTTTATGCTGGAGTTGCCTGCCTTCTGACCTCAGTTCTGAGGTGTTGGGCCCCCTCTTCCCACCCACCCTCCTGACGTGAGCCATGGTCACCGGCCCCTGCCTGACCTCCCACCCGGGCTTCACATTCCAACAGCTGACTTCGGGCTAACAGGCCCTCCTGGCGCTCCACACGGCCCTCAAAGATTCTACAGCCCGTCGCTTCCCCCATCTCCTTCTCACCAGTATTTCCAGTTCAGAAAAGGGCATCCCTGTTCAGCTAACAGGCACACCTCACACCACAGGACATCGTCAGCCCTGCGTTCTGGGCCCATCCTCCTGCACTCCTGCCGAGCAGTCTCTGCAAGGCACAGACGCCCCTCCTCCCTTCCCCAGGCCCCGCCCCCACCCCAGAATCTCTCTCCACACACAGATCCACTGATAGATAAGAGAAATATCACTGCAGAATTCACTACTAAGCTAGAATGGACACACGAGCAAATGAAAAGAGAAAATATCTTATGAAAATAAAAATTAGAGAAGTGAAATAAAATAAAGAGACAAAAAGGAAAAGAGAAAAATGGACCAATGTTTAAAAAAAAATTCTAACATAAGTATAAATGAGTCCATTAAGAAGGAAATTTAAGAAACAAAACAAATGATAACTCTGTAATTCAAGAAAACTCTCCTGAAATAATCACCATTTCTAAAAATTTGAAGCTACATATTGAAAGCATAAAAATGTATCTGAAAATGGTAACCCAGAATGCCCCAAATTATGACTCATTCTAGTCAAAGAAGAAATTGGTTGGGAATTGAAGCCAAAAGACAAACTGCGTTACAAAGCAAAGTAGATTTTCATGAAACTTTAACAGCCAGGTTTATGCTTCAAAGGACTTCCCTGGTGGCTCAGATGGTAAAGTGTCTGCCTACAATGCGAGAGACCCAGGTTCAATCCCTGGGTTGGGAAGATCTCTTGGAGAAGAAAAGGGCAACCCACTCCAGTATTCTTGCCTGGAGAATCCCATGGACGGAGGAACCTGGTAGGCTACAGACCATGGGGTCACAAAGAGTCGGACACGATTGAGCTTGCAAAGAGTTAGTTATGCTCCAAAATGGAGTAACACATTTAAGGAAACAAAAAAAATATGAATCAAGAACTTTCATCTGTTCAGATTTGCTTTTAAATGTAAGGACCACGGGAAAATGCTTAGCAACATACACAGAAATCAGGAATATTGCTTCCATCAATCTTTTCTGGAGGATCTATTGGAAAATGAATTTCAGATTATTAAGATGACTGGAAAGACATTGACAGGAGTGCTGGTGGGGAGTATTAAGTATGGAATTTCTTGTGGAGAGGAAACTGCTTGGGAGTTAAATGGGGTAGAAGGAGAGCACGGTAGCTCTGACAGTGGAGATGCGGCACAGCTACACAGGTGATGGAGAAGGGGACTTGGGCTGGATCACGCCGGGTGGGTGTGATGCTGAGACTGCTACGTGAACCAGGAGAATGCCCTGGTCAGAGCAAACATCCTCTTCCAACAACATGGACATCACCAGATGGTTAATACCAAAATCAAGTTGATTAAATTCTTTGCAGCTGAAGATGGAGAAACTCTATAGTCAGCAAAAACAAGACCAGGAGCTGACTGTGGCTCAGATCATCAGTTCCTTACTGCAAAAGTCGGACTTAAATTGAAGAAAGTAGGGAAAACCACCAGGCCATCCAGATATGACATAAATCAAATCCCTCATGATTATACAGCAGAAGTGGCAAATAGATTTAGGGATTAGATCTGGTAGACAGAGTGCTTGAAGAACTATGGACAGAGGTTTGTAACATTGTACAGGAGGCAGTGGCCAAAACCAACCCCAAGAAAAAGAAACGCAGGAAGCCAAAGTGGTTGTCTGAGGAGGCTTCACAAACAGCTGAGAAAAGACGTGAAAGGCAAAGGAGAAAGGAAAAGATATACCCAGCTGAATGCAGAGTTCCAGAGACTAACCAGGAGAGATAACAGAGTCTTCTTAAGTGAACAATGCAAAGAAATAGAGGAAAACAATAGAATGGGAGAGACTAGAGATTTCTTTAAGAAAATTATAGATACCAAGGGAACATTTCATGCAAAATGGGCCCAACAAAGGACAGAAAAGGCAAGGGCCTAGAAGAAGCAGAAGAAATTAAGCAGAGGCGACAAGAATATACAAAAGAACTCTACAGAAAAGATCTTAATGACTCAGATAGCCACGATCCTGTGGTCACTCACCTAGAGCCAGACAT
>NC_083891.1:1767500-1827500 GCF_032452875.1 Bos javanicus
CAGGCCATTTAGCTGGTGGGATTCCTGAGACCCTGTAGGAATCTGCAGTAGCTACAGTTGATACTTATGTGCTCATTTATTTATTTGCTCAATAAGCATTCACTGACCAGCCACCATGTGCCTGGTTTACCCTTGAGATCTTCCCTTTTGACTTACTCTTCACTTAAGTCAGGACTTCTCAGAGTTACCAGGCTGGTGACGGTCACGCTCCCCAAGTGTAGGAAGCTCGGCAGGATTCCACTGCAGGTTTTCTGATTCCAAACCCATTGTTCCTTCCAACAGAAGATGGTTTTCCCCTAACACAGTTGTACATATCAAATTTAAAGTTTAGGGGCGGTAAAAGGAAACAGATATGTAAAATCTTACTTCTTTCCAAATCACATTTTATGTTTTCTTTATGGTTTCTTGTCTGGAATCATCTGTTAAGTACATGTAGGGTACAGCTCATTTATCCCAGGGCCATAACAATGAACTGCTTAAAAATATTGTTGCCTTCTGCTAAGTTCTCACGAAATAAACACTATTATGTGAAATTAAAAGCCCTTGATGCCTTAAAAGCATTACAAAGTATATGTGAAATGATCTAAGAATGACAAGGGGTCTTCCCTGGTGACTCAGTGGTAAAGAACCTGCCTTCCAACGCAGGAGATGCAGGAGATGGGGATTCGATCCCTGAGTCGGGAAGATGCCCTGGAGAAGGAAATGGCAATGCTCTCCAGTATTCTCGCCTGGAGAATCCCATGGAATCTGGTATGCTACCGTCCATGGGGTCGCAAAGAGTCAGACGTGACTTAGTGACTGAACATCAACAACAACAAAAATAACGAAGGTTTCAGAGAAACTCAGTACTTCTTGATGGCCTTGTATTTACCGCTGAACAAAGGAGACCCAAGACAAGTCCTATATTTAAGCATAAGCGGGGCCTTGGTTTACTCCAGTCAGTAATGAAAAGACTGTTAAGAGCACTTTCCTCTAGAGTTGATTTAGTAAAACTCTATGAAAGGAAGACATTTCATGTTTTATTATACATGACAATTATGTCCTAGGTGCCAGGAAGCAAAACTAACAGAAATCATTATCTTCCAACCTGAACCTGGAGTTTGTCAACTTCCCTCTTTTATCTTATCATCAGGGAGGATCACAGAACAGCTGCCATTCCTGGTCTTGATGTCATGGATGACAATTTCAATGCGAAGAGATGTCATTCAGGAAACGTGTCAGGGCCACGTTTCCTGAATGCTCTCCTGGGTGGTCAAAGCCGTGCCTACTTTCTGAACTCTGTGTTTAGCCAAAGGCCCCAGACTAAGATTCACAAAAATCATTCTGGGTAGCAGTCCTGCTCGGTTTCATCTCTGAGATTATGACGTAATTCTGCTTTATGGCTTTTGCTATGTAACACCCTATTTGAATTTTGCCTTAAGATAAGCCTTAAACATAAAGCATATTTGCAACCAAGAGCAGAGCAGGGGGTAAACCAAGCAAGAGGACAAGTGGCTATGTTAGGAATGGTGGGCTACCTGACATGGCCTCATGGAAGAGCCAGGCTGAGTCAAGCCCTGGAGAGGCACCGCGTCCATTGCACAGAAGGGGAAACTGAGGATGGAGAGGCCAAGTGGATGCAGGCCTCCTGGGCAGACGCATGAGCTCCTGCTTCACAGTCCGGGGCCACTCACTGAGAGCCCTTGATTTCATCCACAGAACTATTATTCTTACTAGAAAAGTAAAAATAAAGAGGAAAAAGGAGATAAAAAGAGGACTTGTGTAAAGTGCTTTTACTGAGCACGTGACAGACCATGTTTGATCACAAGTTCATTGTAACTGGTATTGTTTACAGGCGCACAGCCCTTCCTCCGGAGACATGTCCCAGCAGGTAGGACTTCTTGACAAAACTTGTCTTCAAAATTCAGGAAATTAGTCACGATAGGATGAACACTTGTCTTCCTCATCTAAGTATTTTGAGCCAAAGTGGACATGAATGCAGAAGGGTACTCTAGTTCTTGCGTGTTTTACGTAAACCAGATGAAGGTACCCTGGTGATCTCAACAGAAAATGAGGTTATTGGAAGCCTGGAGTTAAATTATGTATTTTAAGTTTAAAAAGGAAGCTGCTACTGCTGTTGTTCAGTCGCTAAGTTGTGTCTGACTCTTTGTGACCCCAGGGGCTGCAGCTTACCAGGCTTCCCTGTCCTTCACCATCTCCTGAAGTCTGCTCAAACTCATGTCCATTGAGTCAATGATGCAATTCAACCATCTCATCCTCTGTGGTCCCCTTCTCCTCCTGCCTTCAATCTATCCCAGCTCTTCACACCAGATGGCCAAAGTATCGGAGCTTCAACCTCAGCATCAGTCCTTCCAGTGACTATTCAGGGTTGATTTCCTTTAAGATTGACTGGTTTGATCTCCTTGCTGTCCAAGGGACTCTCAGGAATCTTTTTCAGCACCAAAATTCGAAAGCATCAATTCTTTGGTGCTCAGCCTTCTTTATGGTCCAGCTCTTACATCCATACATGACTATAGGGAAAACTATAGCTTTGACTATACAGACCTTTGTGGGCAAAGTAATGTCTCTGCTTTTTAAAATGCTGTCTAGGTTTGTCATAGCTTTTCTTCCAAGGAGCTAGCGTCTTTTAATTTCATGGCTGTAGTACTATTCACAGTGATTTTGGAAGAAAATAAAGTCTGTCACTGTTTCCACTTTTTCCCCATCTGTTTGCCAGGAAGCGATGGGACTGGGGGCTTCCCAGATGGTGCTAGTGGTAAAGAATCCACATGCCAATGCAGGAGATGCAAGAGAGGTGAGTTTGATCCCTGGGTCTGGTAGATCCCCTGGAGGAGGAAATGGAAACCTGCTCCAGTGTTCTTGCATGGAAAATCCTATGGACAGAGGTGTCTGGTGGGCTACTGTGATGTGATCGCAAAGAGAGCACAGCTGAGTGACTGAGCACAGCACAGCATACACGAGCCATGTAACTGACAAGCCTTAGGCCACCTTGCTAATCCAGGGTGCTGCACTGGTGTCCTAGGACTGCTAGAAGAATACACTACAGACTACGTGTCCTGAACCACAGAAGGTATTTTCCCAGAGCTCCCCAGGCAGGAATCTGAATTCAGGTGACAGAGCGATGCACTTCCTCTGAGGCAGCGGCGGTGGGGAGAAGGGAGCCTGCCCCGTTGTCTCTCCCTGGCTCAACCTCTTCACACCGTCTTCCCTCTGTCCCTCTTGTCTCTATCCACTTTTTCTCTCCAATGAGGACACCAGTCATCTGGGTCAGGGCCACCTCAATGACCTCATTTGAGCTTAAATACCTCTGTAAAGGGGGCTTTCCAGAGGGTTCTAGTGCTAAAGAACCCACCTGCCAGGAGACATAAGAGACACTGGTTGGATCCCTAGGTTGGGAAGATCCTCTGGAGGAGGGCATGGCAACCCACTCCAGCAGTCTTGCCTGGAGAATCCCATGGATGGAGGAGCCTGGCGGGCTACTGTCCATGGGGTAACAAAGAGTCGGACACGACTGAAGCGACTTAGTACACACCCACTCACCCACTACTGTAAAGACCTTATCTCAAAACGAGGTCACATTCTCATTGTCAGGAGTTGGGTCTCCAGTACACCTGTCTGGAGGCACATGGTTCAACCCAAAACATATGGAGACTTTGATAGACATTTCCAGCAAGGGCTTCCCTGGTGGCTCAGGTGGTAAAGAGTCTGCCTGCAATGCGGGAGACCCAGGTTTGATACCTGGGTTGGGAAGATCCCTTGGAGAAGAAAATGGCAACCCACTCCAGCGTTCTTGCCTGGAGAATCCCATGGACGGAGGAGGCAGGCGGGCTATAGTCAATGTCAGACACAACTGAGCGACTTTGAAATGTCAGTTTCGTAATTAGCTAAGCAATGTATTTTGGCTTGATTTTTTTCTGTTTTTGTCCATTCCCAAAGCTGAAGTGTTTTTAGCATCATTTCCCCAATGTAGCCATTATGAGGAGCTGCAATAGAGTGGCAATTAGGGATTCACCCCCAGGGTTTCTTTATGGCCAGAGTGAGGAGAGAGGGACATTTGCCAAAGACAGTCACACAAGAAGAGAAGCATTTACAGTGTGTGAAGGCCTTGGCCATTCCAGGACTCATCAAAGAACATTTGGGAATGATTTATTGTAGGCACACTTTAATTTTGTACACCAAAAGGCACATCAGAACTTCTGCAGACCGTTTCTCGGGTGCTAAGGAATCAGTGATTTGTTATTGATTTATCCACTAGATAAAGAGGATTGTTACTGCAAAACTCCACAGCACCAAGAACTCCAAGGACGAGAGGAGAGACACAGAGAATTAATGATGGATAGCTGTTGAGACAAAGGTGAACATTTCCCTGAATCTTCAATATTTGGTTGCATCTCTTTAAAGTTGTCTATAAACTCTCTGGCACACACTGGCTCTTCTTTTATGGCCATATTACAATTCATTTTATACCTGTCAGTCATTGATTTGGTGTTTTTTTGTGGATGGGAATGTGTGACTTACACCCATATGTGTTGTGCTGTGTGCTTGGTCACTCAGTCATGTCTGACTTTTTTGTGACCCCATGGACTGTAGCCCGCCAGGCTCCTCCATCCATGGGCTTTCCCAGGCAGGAATACTGGAGTGGGTTGCCGTTCCCTTCTCCAGGGGATCTTTCCAACCCAGGGATCGAACCTGTGTCACCTGCATTGGCAGGTGGATTCCTTACCACTGAGTCACCTGGGAAGCTCCAGCTTACACCTGGAGGGCACTTATTATGTTGTCTACACAGCATGCAGTTCATTTATGGAGCTGTGTCTCCAGCCAAGAGGTTCTCCTGGGGGCAAGGCTCTTACCTATGTTTTCTACAAAAAAGCAAGGCGACATAATCGGGCAAATTTGAGTTTTCATGTGACCACACTCCAACTCCAACCCGCAGAAGGCAGAAATACTCCACACTGGACCTCACCTTCTCCACCCTACCTCCCAACGTTTCCCAGCTTGGCCGCTGAGCTCACACAGCAGCCTTTTCTTGCAAAGCTGGCTTGATCTGGGTGTCCCTCCTAAAACTAGCTTCACTCTAAGATGATTTCTTTTCATGGACCCTTTCTTTGTGTTCTGCTCTAGAACAGCCAAAAGTAACACCAATTCTTTCCTGACTCATAATGACAGCCCATCATTATGGATGGAAGTTTTCTGAAGAAAGTCAGTCCCAAGTTTTCCCTGACCATAAGTTTTTTTTTTTTTTTCCCTCTCATTTTCTAAATTGCCCAGTGGGTCATTTAGGTGGCTGTGTTCTACTATAACATAACTGATTAGATAGTAAACAGTCGATCAGTAGAGTAAAAGCATCATCCTTCATAAAATGTTGATGGAATTCCAATTCATTGGGTTTCCTTGGGTTTATCTGAGTGCATGGCACCTGACCTCTGTATGAGGAAGCTGTTCCCCACGGGGGTGCTGGCCTGAGGCCCTCTGCCCTCTCCTCTTTCGTTTTCCTCTTAAGGACATGGCAGAAAACGCCACACGCCACACCCGAGACCACAGGAACAGTGCTGATGAAACTCCGGGGGCAGGTACAAGGTGAGAGAACCCGGGATTGGCATCGACCAACCAGCCCCGCATCCTAAGCTGTCAAAGTCTGAGTTGTCTAAGTGGACGGTTGTCCTTGAGGGTCCTGACACGACTGTAACTAGGCAAGGACTCAGACATAACTGGGCTCCGTGGCCCCTGTGAACCCTTGTTTTCTGCCCCATCACGGTCATTTCAGCCATGTAAACAGTGAAGTCAGACGTGTCCGGGGCGCATTTGTACAGGCTTATTTTGCTCGTAGAAAACGAAACACAGTGTGCTGTGGGTACCAAGGATGAGACACAGGATGTATCTGGCCTGTGTCTACTTAGAACAACCCGCTATTGAAAGACAAATCCTGTTAGCATACTTTGAGGGTCCTAATAATTCTCAAGGAAAAACTGAACCTTAACATTAAAAGACAATGTTGACGCCCTACAGCAGCGCCTGCAGGACCAGTCCTCGGTAAAGACAGTTAATTACGCTCACAGATATTTATTACCTGAAAGTGTCTAAATAAAATGTAGCTGTTGAACTATTATCCAAGTCAGCCCAATGATTTTAACCGGCTCTTTTTACTTTGTATTGATAATCTGTAAAGAAAAACATACATAAGCACAATTTCTCAAAACACAACCAATACCAACAAACATAATTTCTAAATGTAAAGAGCATCCTGAAAACTAATGATGAACTCATCTTCTGAGCCGATGTGACCTTCACGAGAAGATAGCTTTTAAAGACCGTTTACCAACGATAGTACAAAACTTTGGAGGTTCCTTTTTTTTTTGTACGAAAATTAAATGGTTTGTCCACTGAAGAGTCAACATGAAAATCCTTTTACGCACTTGCATAAAAAATTAACCTTAACAAATAAAACCAAGCTGCGAATCGTTTATTGTTGCTTATCTCTTTGATTACTGTATATTAATTAAGCCGTGAATTACTACTTGAAAGAATAAGGTTCCTGAGATCCAAAAAGAATTAAAAATGAATGCTTCTGCAAAGAGACAATGAGGAAGCAATTGAAAAATGAATGTTTACTTTTAATGTTTTACTTTGCTATTTTCCTTAAAAGAAAATCTATAGAAATTTATATTGTTTGCACTCTGCTGGTCTCTGATAGTTGGAAAACAGCTGGTCTCTCGCATTGGTCTCTGAATGGCTAGCTGGCAAGACTCAATAATCTGTCGCAGCCCAGGTTAAGTGATGGAATTCATTTAAATGCCCCAGAAGTAATCATCCACAAAGAGTACATTATTTCTCTTTTATGAATTTTCAAACCTAATACTGATGGGTGGCATGCAATTAAACCTGATCAATATGTAATTTAGGTAGGCTGACATGTTTTCAAATTCTCGGAATATAGATTCTTTCAATATTGCAAGAGCTTAGTGAAATACTTAGCCTTTATAAAATAGCTAAGGCAGTTCAGTACAGTACAAAAAATAATAAGTTTAGCTAGAAGATGTATAGAGAAGTAATTAGACTCAGAGACTCTAATTTTTGAGCAGAAACCATAATTGGGAAATTAAGAATGTGCTTGATCCTGGTCATTCTGACTGTCTCTCTTCAAAACAGGAGCCTAGAAAGAAGAGAGAGTTCTGCAGGCTTTTACAAAATACCAACTTAAAAATTTTCACATGCAAATACTTTCAAAGGCATTCTAAATGCTAGTTAAAAGATTGTGAAAGCTGTATTATAATGGGAAACAATTCCATATACATTTATTCACGAAACTTTATTTTACCCGGAATTAAACTGGGACCAAAAAAAAAGAGAAACAAAGAAAGAAAAAAAAAAGGCAGAAAGAAAAGGCCCAGGGAGGGGGGGATTACCATAATGACCCTTTGTGTTAAGCTAATAAACACGGGTAGGACACTGGCTTGTGACCTTAGGGGTGAAGGGTGCTTCTCGCTAGGATTACTAATTAGCCTGCTGTCATCTGCACAATAAGAATTACACTTGAGTTCCTATGATTTGACAGGATTCAATTTTAAATTTCATGCCTGAGGTCTTAAAGTGCTCCCTCACCCTTTCCATTTGCATATCCGACAGGACGGGGCAGAGACACAGGGGCCCATGGAGTGTGAAGCTGGTGGGAGGAAAAGATGGTTGGGCCCCCCAAGGGCCCCCAGCCTGCCCCACGTGTACTCAGAACCCTGTCTTCACACCCACTCTTCCTCCGACCCCATCTCTCTATCCTCTGGTATTTGATGCCTCTGGATGTCAGCCGATCGAAAGGGTATCTTTTGTCCAATGTTTCATGCTCAGAGCCTGTTACTCTTCTTTGCGCATGTGATCTGTTTAAAGGGGGCCCCCTGGCTCTGAGATAATCCCCCCCCTCATTTCTTGCTTGACGCAAGACCTGTCCATCCCTTACCCCCTGTCTGTGAGGGCATCTCGCCTTTTCCCCCCACTGTAAGGCTGGGCAGCCAGAGGGCTTCCTCTGGACCACGGGAAACAAGCCGGAAGGGTGCGGGTGACCGTCACCCCTCTGACTGTTCTGCTTGTCCCTCCAGAGCCGTATAGCCCAGCCCTGTCCTCAGGCTACACTCACAGAGCTCAGGTCCCTGGGGCTGGGCCCCACTGTGAAACAGTCCAGAAATCCACCAACAGGTAGCATGGTGTTGGTGGCCCCAGTGAAGTCACTGGGCTCCTTCCCAGAAGTGACGGGGCTGAGGCAGGTATGTGGGACACACGTCATCATGAACGTGTGTTCTGCAGTACTTCGGCACATTTGAAAGATGTCTTGGAAATTTAAATTTCCCCTTATAAAAATTTAAAATCGATTTTTACTCTTGTGGAAAAGTAAAAGTGTTAGTCTCTCAGTTGTGTTCGACTCCTTGCAGTATAAAAGTAAAAGCTATAATATCATAGTTACTATGTCCTACCAAAGAGTGTAACATGACTTAGTGACTGAACACCAACAACAATCTACCAAATATGTTTAATTAAAATTCCCGTTTGACATATTCTTGGTGACTTTAGCCATTATCAAATAACACTTTGCATATTCACTCCAGTTAGGTTTTGATACAATTGTTCAATAAAACATTACAGGTATATTTGAATCACATTCCTCCTTGACATCCCACAGTGATAACAGGTACTCTGAGGTTGGGGGCATTCTTATCCAGAGAAGACTTTACAGTGACTTTCGCATTGTTGACCAGAAGGCGAACAGATGGAGATCGTGGTAAGGGCAGAAAGCTGAGGGTGGGGCAGCCCCGAGGCAGGTGCGTCTTCATCCTTTTCCACTAGAGTCCACAAGTTCATTAATGACCTTAGTGACAAAAGAAAATAAAAAAACAAAAACACTAAAAAACACAGGACTTGAGGGACAGTTGCAGAAGCAAGCGAAGACAAGGTTGGCTTTGCTGGGGGTGTGGGGTGAGGAGCTACTGCAGGATTCCACAGCGGTGGGCCAGCCGCCCCCGAGACGCAGCCTCCAGTCTTGCTCAGATTCTTACACCTGTGCTCTGCCCTCCAGGGTGGTACAAAGGACTCATTCCGGAGTGCCACCTCCTGAAGGAACAGTCTGGGGGAAATCTCGAGAAGGGAACATTAAATAGGGCACTGGCATAGTGATACAGTTTCTGTTTCCTCATCCTTGTGCACACACCTGAGCTCCCATATGAACATCTTGTGTGACGGAGGAGCATCGTTTCAAGGGGCACATCTTCTGAAGACATCCTGCCGGCAGCTGGGTCCTTTCTGCAGCTTTCCTTGTGAAGATCGTCTTGTGTGCCATTACTAACACACTGATCAAAATTTCTATCAACATATCAGAGTTATTGAAATATGTGGATGTACGTCAACAGTGAAAAGTGAAAAGAAGTAAAATCACTTCAGTTCTAAAAATACTTCCTCTGGGGCTCAAAAAACAATATATACAGAAGCCAGTGAATACTTGGCAAAGCCAGGTTTTCCACCTCCTATTTCATTCTCCTGAACTCCAGGGCGAGAAATTAAGAGCAGTGAAGTCACAACTTCCCGAGTATGTGAGTAAACAAAGGGCCTTTGTGATTCATCCTCAGGACCTCCAATATGTCTTTTTTCCCTTAAACCGGGAACGTGTTATCTTAGCGGTGTCATTTAGAAGTGCCTGGAGTGATGAGAAGGCACCAGCTCTCTCTGAGCTATTTGCTGGTCACTGGGACAGAAATGACAAAGGATTCTGTCCATTAGTTTTTCAATACATGCTCAATAGTAGAAGGAAATTGATGGTGGGATGCCGGCACCACATCGAAGAAACTTATGATGCGGACAATAACACTTTCAATAAAAGGGCTTTTGATTTTCTATGTGTCAAACTGTTTTAATATTAGGGCATTTCTAGGTCAATGAAGGGTTAATGTAGCATCGTAAATCATATCTAAACAAGAACCCCAAGCTTGCTCTTCAGAGAAAGTAGTCTGTTTAGGTCGAAAAATAAAATCCACAAAAAATCACAAAGTGGTGGGTAGCTAAAGCGGTGCTCTCCCACATTTATTTCACGGCCCCCAAACAGACACGGACGCAGCACACTAAAGACAAAGAGTAATCGGTGAATTAAAGACGAGTGAGTCTCTGCCACGTCAATGGCAATGAAAGGACACAGCCACGGTGGGCTGGGTCCCAAACTTGAAATAGGTTGGTTTGGATGAAAATTCAGAGCAGATGTAAATATCCCTGAGCTCTGGGCTGTCCCTCTTGAAAGCCCTCATCTTGTGTTCCTTACAAACCCACCCACCCCGCCCCCCGTTAACTTAGAGTGGCTTCTATTTCTTCACCTTGGCGATAGAATTTCCACAATCTTTGGTGTGGTTAATCTCCGGGTATGAATAAATAATGACGCTCCTCCCAGCCTCAGCCCTGCGTTCTCCCATCCCTGTAAACCTCGCAGCCAAGCTCAATAGGCCACATTGATTGTAGGCTGGGCGTCCAAGACGGGCCCTGACAAAGCCACTGCTGCTGTGGTTTCTAAGCTCCCCCTTGTCAGAAAACCTCCAGAAAGGGGGTCAAATGGCCAAGTTTTTAAGTCACTAAAAAAAAAAATCCTTTAACCACCCTTATGGGTAAGTGCAATTAAAAAAGATGACAAATTCAATACGATTTAATGAAGAACAGAAAGGAGGCAATGAAAGAATACGTTTCCCACTATGCCTGTGCTTTTAGTCTCAACCAGCCACGTATATCACCCCTTGCTTTGAAATGGTTTTCGGGGGTAAAGGGCCTTTGAAATACACTTTTCAGGAGGAAGAAGATCACTGAATCTACAGAGCCCCGCGAGAGACACAGGCTCCCCTTCTGTCAGGGAGGGAGGTCCCCTCCCCTTAAAAATCACGCAAAACTAAACCCCAAAGATGCCCAAACAAAACACAATTCTGAGAGCCACGCAAACTTGGCTGTGATTTGTCACCTAAAATCTGCAAATCCTGCAATATTCGGCGCCCGCATGTGAAACAAATGGGCTTCTGGGAGGGCAGGCTGCATTGACAACCCCGGCAGAGAGCAATTTTCTGTCGTTTAATGAAGGATGGAGAGGGCGCTTGATAAAGTGCCCGCTCTTACAAGTTTGTTTTTGTGTGTGTGTCTGGATGGCCGGCAGAGAAAATGTGCATGTGTTGATGAAATGGCAATCTCCCCAGCTCAATCTTCTTAGACAAGTTCGAATTGTTAAAAGCAATCTTATTTTATTGTGAATTCATTTGGACAGTACTGAACAAAGAATCAAATGAACTAGCAGCCTGTTGGTGTTTCTTTTGAGCTAAAATAATACAAAAATATTCTATTTGTTACAGGCTTTGAGGCTTGCTTTCAGCTCTGGGTGCAATATAAAAGTTATATATACATATATATAATATACATGTAAATACACATATGTGCATGTGGTTTTAGAAAGATTTATAGAAGATCCAATTACTTTAAACTCTATGCAGTCATAAATGCATATGAAACATCTTCAACAGCCATAGACGTTCTATTCAAATATTCTATATTAAAATCCCTAATATAATGATGGACTGTATTATCCTAATTGCCATTATATTTACTTTTTGTCTTCAGTTTTAAGAATTTAATTGAGGCTGTGAAAGTAAGAAGCAACTTACCAAATTCAAATATACAAAAAATGAATTTGAATACCTTTAGTTAGATCAGATTTCTAGAAATCAGGTAGAAGGAATAAAGATATTTGATAATTCATAAAGGTTGAATACTAAATCCTATTAGTTTAGTTAATTTGAAACCACGGAAAGGGACCAGATATTTCTTCTTTTAATAAGTAAATGTTAAGAAAAGAGGGTTGCAAAGAGATTGCTTGCTGTGTGCTGAGCAAAGCACCGGTAGTTTCTTCTCTTCTTACTGATGTTAATTGATTCACAATGTTGTGTGAATTTCAGGTGTCCAGCAACGTGATTCAGTTATACATATCTATTTATGCATACTCCTTTTCAGATTCTTTTTCGTGATATGCTATTACAAGATGTTGAGTGTAGCTCCCTGTGCAATACCGTAGGTCCTTGCTGTTTACTTCGTTTATATTAATTGTGTGTATAAGTTTAGGGCATCTTATTTCCAGGTACTTGATGAGGTTAACAAGAAGATACAATGAAACACACACACAGAGATTCTGAGATAACCCCGGTATCACCTACACTCACCTATGTAAGTGTGTATGTGCACAACACAGGATGAGCAGTCTTGTGCCTGGTGAAACCCTCACTTTTGTAAAAGGCAGGGGGCGGGGCTCTGTCACTGAGGCGCTTCTCTCCTTCGCACACTGGGTCCGGGATTAAGGGCGCCATCAGCTTCCTGCTTCCACAGCAAGTCTCTCAGCAACTGCTTCAGGCTCAGCCCACTCCTATATTCTGCCTTTCTCTTTACCTTTAAAACTGAATGCACAATGCTCTTGTGATTCCTGTCATTAATCTTCAAAACTGACCCAACATCTCAAAGGAAGATGTTATGGTGGAGGGGTTTGCCTGCAGCCATGGTGACTTGCAGCCACTCCCCGTTTTAACGAAAAAGTTGGAAGTGATGGAGACTCTGGCTCAGCACTGCTTGACTGCTGGAAATGGAAAGTCTTGAATGTTTACACCACACATCAGGAGGGTTTTGTTTGGCTTACATCATAGTTAAAAAAACACCAGTTAACACTTTAAAGTTGGGATATTATTACACGGACTTAGGGATGTCACTTTCTTATAAGGACTTATGATGCCGTCACTTTATTTATTTATTTTGCAGATCTGGCAAAGGTGGATCCCTTTCTCACGTGGCCACCACCCACCAGAGTTCAGACGTCGGAGCTCCTCCCCAGGTTCACAGGATCAGCACTGTCACCTTGCCTCATCCTCACCTGGACTGGGGGCGTTTCAGCTTAGACTTGACGCCTGGGCTCTGAAGGAGTGTTTTCTGTAGCAACAAGACAGTGTGCTGAAAATCACAAGGAGAAAAGTTCATTTTCCAATACAAGTACTCTGTTTATTAATTTTATTTTCTTTGAACACCTTCTATTTCCCATGATAAACAGGGATTGGAGTATCTTAAGGGCTTCCCAGGTGGCTCAATGGTCAAGACCCCGACTGCCAGTGCAGGAGACAAAAGAGATGCGGCTTGATCCCTGGGTCAGGAAGATCCCCTGGAGGAGGGCATGGCAGCCCACTCCAGTATTCTTGCCTGGAGAATCCCATGGACAGAGGAGCCTGGCGGGCTATAGACCATAGAGTCACAAAGAGTCAGACATGACTGAAGTGACTCAGCACACACACATGGGTATCTTAACAAATCCCGTGTTTGTGTGTTAACTTTCATCTCTTAAATGATATCAGGGCACACAAAACAATAAAACATCTCAATTGGTTAAGCCCCTGGGTGAACTGAATGTATCATAAGTTCTTGAAAACTAGAATGTGTACCTTAGAAACAATGTAAGCCTGTAGTAAAAACTACCATTGTCTTAAATTGTTCATTTGGGAATTTATGTTCCTCAAAAGGTTAATGATTACTTCATCACCAACATCAATATCACATATTCTGACTTACATGGTTTTGTGAATGATTGTTTTAACACATTCATTACATTAAAAATTTTTAAATCACTGTCAGACACTTTCAGAGAAAGTTCAAACATGATAAAAGGTTAAGTGTTTTCTAACCGTGTAAAAACCATGGAGGGGTCTGCATATAAAAGGAAGAAGAGCTGAACGGGTGCACGGGTGATGACGTGAAACCAAGGCAGGAAGCTGGCCGAGGACCGAGGGCTGAGTGCAGCTGGTGGCCTCGAGGGCGCACCATGTCTTGGCCCAGAAAATACATCACCATGCAAAGCACCTAATCTGTGATGGCCGACTACACTTCAAAATGCATCATGACTAAAATCAACCAGTCACTGCTGATTTAAAAAAGTAATTTTCATCTTAAAGGATGAAGATGCTTCCTTTTGATCATGTGCCATCAGAAGAGAGTTGTATCTGTTTGCCTTAGGCTTTCACCCCAGAAAGAATGAAGTACAGGTCTCTCTCCACTCCAGCCCATTGTGCCCTTAGCTCTGACCATCCCAGGCATGGGGGAAGCTTGGCATTTCCTTTCCTGCTGCCCAGATCAGCAAGACAGGAACATCTTGAAGGGAGATCTAAATGAGTGCCTGGAAGAAAAGCTTATTCCGCCCCAGACTCATGATCAAATCACTATCATCACAGAATTTCTCTCTTCCTAAGAGATGAGTTAGTTCATTTCCTGGGAAGAAACTCAGGAAATAGCAACTTCAGCTTGTGACCATGAGTAATATTTAGCAAATTGCTGCTGAGTAGTGTGAGAGAGCATTTCTTTCCCCACATCACCCCCTTTGGTTCCTGACCATAAACACTTGCTGTGTTTGACCTGGGCCCGGCGGTACCTGGTCCCACACTGACAGGAGACTCTCCATGAGACCACTGTGCACAGGCCTCCATGGCTGCACTTCTTTATTTGCAGGTAGAAACAATTGTGTTGAGATGAAGGCAGATGAGCAGCACAACGTGAAACAGCAAGAGGTGAAAATGACCGAAGCGACAGGCAGCCGATTCCAGGTGGGCCTGTGAGTGCTCAGGATCTGGCTAAGCAAGGACGTCCTAACTCCATAATCCCAACCTTCCGTATACATCAGGTGTGACCCTCAGGTCGCCTACTAACCTAACTCACCAAAGCCTGGTCCATCGCTCAGCAGAAGATCAAAAGCATGTGACTTCAGCACAGGTAAACTTTCACCAGGTTTCATAGACACAGAAGTCCTCCCCAAGTCTTCATCACTCATGTTCCGAGGAACTCGTGGTCACGGTGGATGCCCGCCCCCACCCCCAGTGTCATCCTCACAGGGACACGTGAAGGAAGCATCTTACAGTTCTTTTCTCAGAGAACTTCTGTGGGAATGTCGAGTTGATGGGCCACAGGCTTGGCAACCTTCCCTCCTTCCCTCCTCTGCCCCCTGGATTCCCTCCTCTGTCCCTCCTGGATTCCCTCCTCTGTCCCCCCTGGATTTCCTCCCCTGTCGCCCCTGGATTCCCTCCTCTGTTCCCCCTGGATTCCCTCCCTGTCCCCCCTGGATTCCCTCCCCTGTCCCCCCTGGATTCCCTCCCCTGTCGCCCCTGGATTCCCTCCTCTGCCCCCCATGGATTCCCTCCTCTGTCCCCCCTGGATTTCCTTCCCTGTCACCCCTGGATTCCCTCCTCTGTCCCCCCTGGATTCCCTCCTCTGTCCCCCATGGATTCCCTCCTCTGTTCCCCCTGGATTTCCTTCCCTGTCCCCCCTGGATTCCCTCCTCTGCCCCCCTTGGATTCCCTCCTCTGTCCCCCATGGATTCCCTCCTCTGTCCCCCCTGGATTCCCTCCTCTGTCTCCCCTGGATTCCCTCCTCTGTCCCCTGGGTGCCCCTCTCTGTCTCCCCTGGGTGCCCCTCTCTGTCTCCCCTGGGTGCCCCTCTGTCTCCCCTGGGTGTCCCTCTCGACTTTGGCATTTGCTCTCGAACCTGCATCACTGTTTGTCACCATTCTCTGCTTCTGGCCTCTGGAATCCGCCTGTTACTATTTTATCAGGACTCTGGAGATATGCTTCAGTGTTACTTTGTTTTAATGATAACAAACACCCATTATTTCTAAATCTCAAAAAAGGAAATGAAGCATAAAATTAAAATACTTTTTCCAGCATAAGCTAAGCGAGGTTTCTTTTCTACGAAATTTGGGAAATGCGTGTGAGACAATATTTCAAATTGAAAAAGCTGGAAATGTAAAAATGTTGAGAGAAGAGTGTAGTATTTCCCAAGAAAGAAAGGTGGTGTAGGCGCAGACCAAGCTCTTCATTCTATAGAAACTCATCATCCCGAATTCCCCACAGTTTGCTGGAAATAGTGTTACGGTGACAAGTAGATCACATGGAGCTCAATAGCAACAAAGCAAAAGTATTTTCAGAATTTTCTGGCAACTCCAGCATGACATCCTGTGTTTATAGATTGCCCACTTTTGCAGTTTCTTACTTATGCACACAGACATAGTGTGCCTTTGCTGAAATTATTCTTATTTAAGAAACAGAAATGAGAACACTCGATCGTATTTTCTGAGAGGTATTTCCCGTGAAATTTTCTGGTTCATTTTGCCAAACTGGGGATCAGCTCATCCATTTCTATGATGTGGTCTCGCATCAGGTGAGAAGGCATTCTCTAACTCCTCCCCTCCCCCCAAAATGAAACAGCAAGCCAAAAAACTCCCATCCTATGACTCACGCGAGAGACCAACCGAAGGGTCTAGACAGCATGACACCCCGGCCCCCGTGACTGTGGCTTTCCTGATGTAAATACCAATCTGATCAGAATATCATCTATTATCGGATTTCTAATTTTCTGTGAAGAGGCCAGACTGTGTTGTGCAGCCTTTAGCAAGCTGTCTCAGATGAGAGCAATGAGCACATCCCGACTTCACACACGGTTGCCAAGGATACGCTGCCCAGGGACCAGGGTCAGGAGTCAAACTGACCAATATTGAGTAAATTGCATTGGTTTGAATGATTCCCCCTGAGCTGGTCATGATACGGCACATACTTAGGTCTTTGAAATATTCCTCATGAAGATGAGCAGAGAGACACTGTGGCAATTGGTACCCGTGTGTGGGCTTGTGTGTGTGTGTGTGTAAGAGAGACAGACATGCAAATACATACACAGAGGCTAACAGGACAGAATAAGTCTATATGGCGACAGCAAAGGTGCGTATCTGTCAGTCTCCGCATCTTCTGAGCTGAAACGAAGTCAGCGCTATAGCCTGTGCAATGGAGATTCCATACGTATATTACCAAAAAGCAAGGGCTTTGCTATGTTTTCTCTTCTGATTTTTACCACCATGATTATTATTTTCTTGCCACAAGTGAAAGCGTTAGTCACTTAGTCGTGTCCAACTCTTTGCGACTCCGTGGACTGCAGCCCTTCAGACTGCCACAAAGCATAGCATGATTTTCAGAATATAAGAAAACTGGAGAATATTTTCTATATGTGTGTGTATATATGTACGCGTGTATGTGTTAGTCACTCAGTTGTGTCTGACTATTTGTGACACCATGGGCTGTAGTCCGCCAGGCTCCTCTCTCCATGGAATTCTCCAGGTAAGAAGACTGGAGTGGGTTGCTATTCTCTTCTCCAGGGGATCTTTCCTAACCCAGGAATCAAACCTGTGTCTCCTGCATTGCAAGCATATTCTTTACCATCTGAGCCATAAGGGAAGCCTATACATATATATATACACACACACACAAAATCTTTAGGCTTATTATTTTATGTAATAGCCTCAACAAACTCTCTCAAGTGTATGATATTTAAAGTGTGAATTAGATTTCAGAAGCAACATAAGGCTTAGAAAGGAAAGATTAAGTATTCAGTGATAGTCTTCTTAAAAGACACTCTTCTCACCACTGAAACGAACGCTTTTCCTGAGGGGATCAGGTCCTCTGTTCCCACTGCAGCTTTCCACTGTTCAGTTGGCTAATGAGGAGGCTCACATTCTCCAGGACTTGACTTGTTTTCTTCACTTTGCTCCATCATCACTGGGTGTTCTCACATGATTTGTCATGGTTCCATTATAAATTAGGCATTAAAAATCACACATTTGAGTAACTAATAGTAAAAATAAGTGGAGTGGCAAGAGATGGAAAGCAAGCTGTTCAGTCCTATAACTCAGAGGAAGATGGACAAAAATGAGCAAGCCCCAGATTTCCCAGCCTGGGCCAAGTTCACCAAGGCCCTTCTGCTCACCAGGGCCCATCCTTACAGGACTGGCCACCAACGTAAAAGCTACTCAATCTTCCCACTAATACCTGTTGCCGGGGTTACATGGCCAAGCTCAAGCAGAAAGAAGAGGCTGCTGTAGATCATTTCCCAGTGAATCGGCTTTGCTTTTCTTTAGGTTAAAATTAACATAGTTAAAGATCTAGGATCCTACCAACTCTAATTCCAGGTGAGCAAAGAGGTCACGGAGAATAGACCAGGTGGAAGTAAAAGGTAAATGCTGAAGGATGTCCTCTCTCCCCACTAACTGCAGTTTAAGACAACTCGAAAACACTGTAAAAGAGCAGATTTATAATCTCAAAGACAATGGGCTTCTTCCTTTCTCATGAATGTATGTTTTCCTGAAGTGACTTCACCACGTTTTTACTCTGTTGGCACTTATGACCATGGCTTAAAGAGTGTCCTCTTCTGTCTCTTAGGACACTGACACGTGGGGTGTGCTTGTGTCTGAATAAAAAGGGCAGCATAGCAGAACCGTCTGCAGAATTTGATGTGTATCTAAATGAGTGGCTCACACTACATCCTTTATTTCTTTAAAAATCCCTATGCTACCATTTTTAAGTTGGAAAATTGTCAAAAATGGCTGCTTTAAGAAATGCAGAAGAAAGGATTGTGGATATTTATGTTTTAATGCTGCTGCTGCTACCAAGTCGCTTCAGTCGTGTCTGACTCTGTGCAACCCCATAGACAGCAGCCCACCAGGCTCCGCCGTCCCTGGGATTCTCCAGGCAAGAACGCTGGAGTGGGTTTGCCATTACCTTCTCCAATGCATGAAAGTGAAAAGTGAAAGTGAAGTCGCTCAGTCGTGTCCGACTCTTAGCGACTCCATGGACTGCAGCCTACCAGGCTCCTCCATCCATGGGATTTTCCAGGCAAGAGTACTGGAGTGGGTTGCCATTGCCTTCTCCGATATTTTAATGAATGAAGTATAATACTCTTTCTAAATCTGAAAACAAGAAAAAAAATGGCTGGTGCATTTCTAGATAGATGGTTAAGAAAAGAATCATTGTAAGTCTAAAGCAGTGCATTTATAAAAACGCTGAGTTTTGTCCCTGTTCAATTGGGACACTGACCAGAGGGAGGCTGGAGGCAAGATAATTAAGCTTCCTTTACTAATTTAGTTCTTTGTCGCATCTCCTGGCAATCTTTTTTAAGTGCCCACTGCCCAGTTACATCACCGTTTATGTTGGATTGTCTGCCAAGGTGAGAGATGCTGTCCTGGGAACGCTCAGTGAAGGGCCCTTCCATCGCCTTCTAAAAGATGCTGCCGAGATAGTTTAAAGCTGCTTGTTTAATTTCATGCATGTCCTGCGATATACACTAATTATATTGTGATTTCAGGGTTAGTTTCAATAGAGGGGTGATGTATGAAGAAGATGCTAGAGAAAGTCTGTAGCAAATAATAGAAAGGAAAATGAATAAATCACTGCCCTTTTCACATCGAGAAAGAAAATTCTTTGTAAGGTGAACTATTTAAAACACAATTAGCTCATTCACGTCTTGGCAGCAGAAAATACTGTCTTTAGAGCTGCAGTGAACTCACTCCTCACTTGAGATTTAAGCTGGCAAGACGCCGTGTGCAACCTTGCACCAGCTCCTCTGCTCCCTTTACCACTTCCCTCTTGTTCACCTTGCTTCTGAAGACTCCTCCCCACCTCCCCCAACATATGGGCTTCTGTGCAAAGAAGGGAGTTTCCTGCAGTTTCTGTGCCTAGACCTTGACATTTCATATGGAGGAATATCCATGAACAAGAGAGTAGGGACTGAAGTATGTCTTGGTAGCACTGTTTTGAAAACAAATGCATTGAATAGTATATACAATATAATCTAAATTTCTGCAAAGAAGTTACTTATACAATGAAAATTTATTCAGTCCCTTCTATCCAAGTGTTGTGTTGGTTCTTCTGTAGAAAATTATGTCTGCCACCAATAAGTATGCAATATTTGATAATGAATGTGTTAGAAGTGGTAAACCAGTGGTTATTTCTTAGACGCTACCATTAAGGTCATTTCTGGTCGTTTTTAATTCCTTGTTTCTGCTTTGTTATAAACTGCAGATTATTTAAGACGTATGGTAATTACATAATCAGAAGGGGAAAAAAAGGTGAAATTCATGTATACCTGCCTCAAAAGCATTGCTAATCAATTCTCTTCCCCTCCTTATTACCGGCTCATGGCCTGCTGATAACAATATGGAGTCTGTCTCCTTTCGCCTCACTGAAATTCACTGACACGTGGTCCCGGACTCCACCCGCCACTCTTTGACGCATCTGAGGCCGCCCCACATCTCCCCTGGTACACACTTCTGTGCAAGCGCGGTTGCCCTGTGACCAGCTCTCCTGTTTCTAGCTGTGCTCACTCAGGCCCAGCTGTTACAGTGCTGAGTGACCCCCTCATGAGGAGGACACCCGTCCTCCTGCCTGGGCCTCAGGGCCTCTCTCGCTCACTACTGCGGCTCACAGCCCCCAGGCCCAGCCAGCCCCACTTCTGCCCATCCCCATGGTACTTCTTTAGCGCCTACCACTGAGGGGGCTCCTTGGACAGCCGTCCACAAGACACAGCCCTCTCTCTGCTCTCCCACAAGTTCACCCTGGGCCTCCAGGGGCCCTTAACCTCTCCAGGGAGGGAGGGCGAGTCACTCTGTACCTCCACCCTGGGGTGCATCGCCACCACAGCCCAGGGACAGACACTCAGGGCATCTCCCTCACTCTGCTATTGGCCTGTAAGGCTGAGCCCCATCCTGCTTCACTTCTCGGGAGCCCCGCGTGGGACCAGGGCTGGTTCTCAGCGTCTGGCTGTCTTCCTTCTCCCTCTCCAAACCCGTCGCCTCGCCGCGCCTGCCAAGATGGGCTGCCTGGCTCCATCCAAGGTCTCCGTGGTTCTCCAGCGGGGACAGCAGATGGGGGCTTGGGGAGGGGGTCCTCAGCTCCCCGCTGGGGGAAGCTAGGCAGCTAAAGCCGTCACTGAAAACCAGAGCCCCTGTGGGGGTGTCCGCCTCCTCTGAGGGTCCCAGGGCCCCTTCCTTCACTGGACTCTTGGTCCTGCCCCCTCCTGTCAGCCTGGCACCCCTGCTGCCCCTTCTCCCCTCCCACTGGCCCATTTCTATGCCTAGGGTCGCCCCAAAGTCCCCTCTGAAAGAGCCACATGTTTCCAGCAGGAACCATAACTCACAAAGTTCCAGTACATTCTAAGAGGGGGTCCGTCCTGCTGATGGAGCAGAGATGGGTCAAGGACGGATCCGGAGGCCAGAGCATCTTCAGGCGCACTTCAGACGGGCATTTTTAGGAGGGTGTCATCATCAGTTTACTTCAAAGGCTCTGGATTTCCAGGGTGTCATATATATCAATATTTAAATATAAAGGCAAGAATTCCAGTCTTCTGTAGATCAATAGTAATTATTTTAGGATAGTCGAATACATTGATTTATCCGCATCTCTGACCCCTTCCACTAACACAAGTGAGCAGGTGCTGAGAGCCGGCCTCCCCCATCACACGGGCCTTTCTCTCCCGGTTTGGGGGGACCGGCTGTGTCTTCTGTCTGTGGACTCGCACTCAGCCTCTGTTCTTGAAGGCCACCCTGGCGAATGCGGAGCAAGGATACAAGCATATGCTATAGGCAGTTTATTTCATTGGACAGAATTCATGACACCGGACATGCAAACCACCTGCTCTATTATCTTTTCACGTATAAAATCTGTTGGCACTTAAAATAATTGCCCAGGAGTCTTCTGAAAGAAAGAGAGTAGCACTTAGTGGGATCTTTGAAGGAGGGACAGTGCGTCTGTGTGGTACCTGCCGCACCTGCAGAACTGGGAACATGCAGCCCCGAGAGGAAGCAGTTTGCTTGGTAAAAGTTGAATTCATTCAGCAGCCTTTATTCCATACTGATGAAGATAGGTGTCCAATAAAAATGATCCAGACGGAGCACGGAGGTCTCTAAAGGGAAGGATTACTGCTGGGAAGTGAAAGGGCGATGCCCAGAGGGGCTGTGGCCCCCGGGACAGTCCTGACCTTGAGGTCACCAGGGATCTTAAGGGTCAGACCAAAGGTTTTCTTTTCCAGGGAGGACAGAGAAGGCAGGGGAGCCAGACATGGGGAGGGTGGACAAGCAGGAGCGCCTTGAGGACAAGGAGACTCAGAACTGTTTGTCTGGAAGGCCAGTCCATCCTCAGGAGGGGCCATCTGTCCTCAGGAGGGGCCGTCCGTCCTCAGGAGGAGCCGTCCGTCCTCAGGAGAGGCCATCTGTCCTCTGGAGGAGCGGTCCGCTGGTTCAGGGTCTGGAGGAGGTGGAAGCTCATCCAGTGTTTGCTTTGCTGGATCATAGGGGACGGTGCTTCAGCACATCACCCATGAAGCACAGAATGGGGCTTCGGAGGCTCTGCTCATTCAAATACGAGGCAAAGTTTTGTTTTGTTGTTTTCCCCAACTTTAAGAACTGATATTTTCAGAACAGATGACGGAGAAAGAGACTGAAATATCCTTGGCTCATGGTCTCAAATGATCAGATAAATTCTCATTTCCTTAAAACTGTTCAGGTCTTAATCCACTTAGAGCAAAAAGGAAGAAATGTCTTCCAGAGCCTCCAACTCACTTTGAGACACTAACTTTGGAGTCAGGCAGATCTGAGTTGGGGTCTCACCATACCCAAGGAGCCATGTGCCATGGCCAGGCCTGGGGTAGGGGGCGCTGTGTATCTATTTCCTCATCTGTAAAGTGGGAAAAATTTGCCAAAACAAGAAAGCACAACCACTCCAGCACTCTTGCCTGGAAAATCCCATGGACGGAGGAGCCTGGTAGGCTGCAGTCCATGGGGTCTCGAAGAGTCGGACACGACTGAGCGACTTCACTTTCGCTTTTCACTTTCATGCATTGGAGAAAGAAATGGCAACCCACTCCAGTGTTCTTGCCTGGAGAATCCCAGGGACGGCGGAGCCTGGCCTAAGACTACTGCTGCTGCTAAGTCGCTTCAGTCGTGTCCAACTGTGTGCGACCCCAGAGACGGCAGCCCACCAGGCTCTGCCGTCCCTGGGATTCTCCAGGCAAGAACACTGGAGTGGGTTGCCATTTCCTTCTCCAATGCATGAAAGTGAAAAGCGAAAGTGAAGTCGCTCAGTCGTGTCCGACTCTTCGAGACCCCATGGACTGCAGCCTACCAGGCTCCTCTGTCCATGGGATTTTCCAGGCAAAAGTACTGGAGTGGGGTGCCATTGCCTTCTCCAAAACAAATACACGACTCAGTAAAATAGAATACAAATATGGTATCATCAATACAACGTAAGTCACTTGAGAGATCTTGGGATTTCTTAGGATCATGCTTCAAGGTTTATTGATAATAATTGTTAAAACTACACAAATCCTTCAGGTCACAAATCTTGCCGCATGCTGTCCCAAGGCAGTACCTTTGAGGATACACTGAGACCAAAGCAAGACAAACTGAGCCACGCATAAAAATCATACAATGTAAAGTTTTTCCATATAATATACATTTCTAGTTTTAAAGAGGAAATAACCCATTTAGGCTGAAAAGTCAGGTAGTTACACTCCTACTCCTGTTGCTGTTAGAAATGAAACACCGGAAACAGTAGAAAACTCAAGATTCAAAGGCATCTTCCTCATTAGACATGCGGTGGCTCTTAAGTACAGTACAGAGCTACCAACGTAACTCTGTCCTTATTACAGGAGGTAATGAGGCCTTAAATTGGGGGAAATTTAAAAACTATAGTATTTTATTGGTATAACTTTCCAAAATGATTGCCAAGGAAGCTATTAAATGGGTAATTCATCAGAAAGATAGAATATGGATATGTTGGGATAATACATAACACTTATCCCTAAAAATGACCTCCCTGTCTTCACACTTGACCCGGTTCCCAGGTCAAGGATTTGTCCCCTCCCTTCCCCAGCCCTCTCCTGACCTCACATTTTTTGCCATGCTGCTCTCTCTGAACTGAACACCTCCCCATTTGCCCAGCTAGTGGAGCCACGGCCCCTGCCCCCTCTGTTTTCTGAGAAGCCCAGCCTTGCCATCAGGGCTGGAGGGGTGTCCTAGACAACAGACCCACCCTGACACTGGCAGCCCGTCTCTGCTTTTGTCGACCGTGGTAGAATTTACCCATCGACATGTGGCCCCATGCTCTGCATGAGCAGCTCCCTAAAGAGAAAGGCTTGTCTTGGCTCCATTGCTGGAGGACTTAGCATCATGCCCAAAATACAACAGGGACTCAACACACACCTGTGATAGTACATTTCTGTCAACGCTTTCATGATAGAAAATCTGATTCTAGACTGTGAGTCAAAACTCAGAGCTAGAGGACACAGTCGCCCTACATAATGAGAAGCTTTAATCTCTTGGAAACATCTTTAGGGGAAAGGGCTGTGGGCAGGGACGGACCACTCTGGGCTGCCATGCGGGATGCGGTGGGGGGTGCAGTTCCTGGAGAGGGCAGCTGAGGTGGCCAGGAGCCCAGGCGGCCAAGGTTAGGGTCCAAGATGAAAGTCACTGTCCCGGCTTGGAATGTGTGTGTCCCCCTCAAGGCCATGGGACCACCTGGCTATCTTTTCCATGTGATCTGTGATAATAGAATGGGGGGTGGGTGATGTTTTCTGAGGGGCAGGAAACAAGAAAGACAGAGTGTTTTCCTCTCTGGGTAAGAGATGAACATGACTGCTTTTTCTTTTTTTTTTTAATTTATTCTGTAATTGGAGGGAAATTGCTTTACAATGTTGTGTTGGTTTCTGCTGTACAACAACACAATTCAGCCATGAAAAGTGGAAGTGTTAGTTACTTACTCGTGTCTGACTCTTTGCGACCCTGTGGACTATAGCCTGCCAGGCTCTTTTGTCCATGGGATTCTCCAGAGAAGAATACTGGAGTGGGTTGCCAATTCCTTTTCCAGGGGATCTTCATGACCTAGGAATCGAACGTGGGTCTTCTGCATGGCAAGCAGATTCTTTACTGTCCGAGCCACCAGGGAAGCCGTATTCAGCCATAGATATACATATATCCCCTCCCTGTTGAGCTCCCCTCCCCTCCCCCGTCCCACCCCCCCCCCAGACCATTGCAGGCCTCAGGGTCCCTGTGTTACAAACCAACTTCTCGCCAGCTGTCGATTTTACACGTGGCAGTGAATGTATGTCTAAGCCAATTTCTCCACTCATCCCACTCTCTCTTTCTCCCACTGTAGCGGGAGGTGATCAGCCTCGGAAGACTCAGAGGTGGAGAAAACGTGAGGGGTGGGGCGGGGGTCTGTGAGATTATCAGCATTAAGCAGTGCATTTTGTAAATGGCGTGCAGTTGTGTGGAGGGTAGCGTAGTCATACTTGTTCACATCGACCGAGAGGAACATGTCCTCAAAAGCACAACATAGGGAAATTATGTGAAAAGAGAACAGGAGGTTTCTCACCGCGTGAAAAGGGAGAGTTTGTAACACTATGACTACTTTTAGAAAATAGAGGGAGATTTAACAAGCCAAAAAATAATAATAATAAGATAAAAATCAAGAGATAGGATCATTCTAGGTTTCTCTTAATTTTTGCTCCCAAGGCTAAAGCCTGTGTGCTCCGCACTGCAGAGCCTGGAGTCCTAGGGCCATGGCTATAAACCTATAAACTGAGAGAATCCCTCTCCAACAGCATGTCCTTGTTTATTGAGTCTGAATTACTTACTGTAAAAGTTGACCTCAGACATGCAGTCACTTATTTCCCCTGTGGCCATGTGCCTGGGGTCCTCCCCACTGAGCACTGCTCCAGCAGGGGACGTGCTGGGCCGGGTGTCTCCCACCCCACCTTTATTTCTCCACGTGACCCATTCGGTGTGGGACCAGGGCACTCTGGCCTCTAGCAGACACAGCCTGGTCTCTATTTTTAGTTTCTAATCCTTTAAGGCTCTTTTCTGGCACTCTATCTGCATACACTCACCTTGAAACACCTAAATTCTTTTCTTCTGAAATGAACAGATATAAGATGGGTTGTTGGTATCAACGCTTGAAATCAACAAGTTATCACTCATGGTTGTTGCTCCAATTTTTTCTAATTTTCAAGGTCTTTGCTAGTCAGTCCACTCATTTTGTTTCAAAATTTCTTAATGATTTCCTTGCAAGGATTTGTTTCTAAAGAAGAAAACCCTCCTCCAACGAGCATCACTGAGTGTGGTTTCCCTGAGGGACCACTTGACAGTCTCCACACATAGTCCAGCCCTGAAGGTGGAAGCTTGGAAGTTGACAACATCTAGCCAAGGATGTTAGAAATAGCAATTAAAACATGGTCGGGTTTTTTTTCTTTATGTGGTTATGTAAGCCAGTGCTAATTTTCTCAGCAAAAAGGGATCGTGCAGCGGGGTGACCGGGAGATGCCTCAGCATCACAGGCAATGAATACCCGCTTTAAAAAAAAATGTCAAAATGTGGATGTGCGTCCAATCGTTTAAAAAATAGAAGGTGATAAGTTGAAAATGTCAGGTAATTGGCAGACAGATAGAAAGTTAAACTGTGTCCTCAGTGAAGAAAATTAACCAGCAGCTGCCAGCAGGGACCCCAAGGTCGTGTGAATGCCAGAACCAAGCACAGCCCAATCATTCAGAAGGGGTCCTGGGCTGAGTCCCCTCCCTGGCCATTTCCAGATCTCTCAGGAGCTGCCCTGAACCACTGCCAACATGTGTTCATTTCTAAAAATTACATAGATTGTGATTTATTACCCATCACACTACAAAAATCCACTGTGAATTAAATCAGCCTTTGTTTAAATTGCTCCTCGGCAACACGCATCATATCATCATAAATGACATTGAAGTTATAATCGCGGTCACCCGCCTTGGCCACTGATAAGGCTCCACCATGGGACGATCAATACTTACTATTCATTTTTGAAATTATCTTCACATTGATCCCTGAACAAGCGCCAGCAACACAGAGGCCTGGTGTCTTTAATACAATAATTATATAAAGGTTTACAGGCTCATCCTCCCAGCCAATAAAAGCTGTCAACTGGCCTGGACAGTTACAATCCCATAATCCATCAAAACCCCGTTCCCTGACCTGTGGGCTTCTGGGCTTTCAGGAGACCTCAGTAAACAGGCTGGGCCAGGAGAGCAGAGCCCGAGGACCAGGAGACAAAGGCTGCAGATGGATGCGACCGATTAGCGAGAAGCCTACCCGGTAGCCTGCGTCCCTTTTATTTTTATGATGGGAACCATGAAGGGTCATCTATTCATTTATTTGCTAATTGTGATTCACCAAGAAAGAATGCAGACAACCACTTCTCTGCTTTTATTTTTTGATCTTTAATTTATCAGGTTCAACTCTGTACCGGATGATATACAGTAATGAAGTAAAGTAAGCTCATAGAAATCACCCGGAGACAGGTACCTGAGCAGGGACAAGGTCTGCAGCCAGAGGAGAGGGGGCGGATAAGCGCATGTACACTCATGTACACACAGGCAGACAGAGACATACAGACCTATACACACAGAGATACACACATGCTCAGACACACGTAGAGACACACCAGTAACACACACACACAGGCAGTCAGACAGATGCACACCAGCAGACAGGAACAGAGACACAGAGAACACAGGCAGACACACACACAGGCACACACAGATATATGCACACAGAGATACACACATGCTCAGACACACATACAGACACACCCCGAAACACACTCAGACACACACACACACACAAACGCACAGGCAGTCAAACATACACACACAAGCAGGCAGAGACAGACATACGTGTACACACACGTGTATCGACACACACAGGCAGAGACGCACACTGATATACACACAGAAACACACACATACTCAAACACACACAGATACACCCACTGACACACACACACCCAGACAGACACAGATACACTCAACCACAGATAAAATGATGGTAGAAAGCTTTCCAGTCAAGTTTGAATGATACTGTTTTATCAAAATAATTGTGCAACTTTTCTACACTGCCATTGATATATAACAAAGTCGTTTACTAAATCTGCTTAGTGTACCATTAGGTTTAACCTTGCTTAGGGAAACAGACTGAAAAAGTCAACTGAATATACCTTAAATTTTGTATTAATTTTTAATTGTTTTCAATCATTTGAAAAATGCGTTTGTGTTGCCAGTAGATTGGGGCCAGGTGGTGGGGAGAGTGAATTCCAGAGAATTCTTCCAGAATGAAGCTGAGGAAAGGGCTTCCCTTGTAAGTGTGTGAGGGGCACCCACTTTACAGAGGCCTGGGGGGGCCCCTGGGTCTGCAAGACAACAGCTGTGTCTTCTCTGTTGGCTGGGGCTCCGGAAGGCTGACGCTGCTCTCGTCCAAAGCCTGGTCTCCAGTTCTTGTCTAATTTCTTCTTTCTTAAACGATTTGATCAATTTTTTCAAGGTGATGTAGATCTCAGGGGCATAAAAAAATGAAAAATTACAGATTTTGTAAAGACTTTGTGAGAATTAATTATTTAAATTTGTACACCCGTGGCAGATTCATGTTGATGTATGGCAAAACCAATACAATATTGTAAAGTAATTAGCCTCTAATTAAAATAAATAAATTTAAATTAAAAAAAATTTGTCAGCATTAAAATATTCAGGAGACAGTCATCAGCATGGTGTGGGTCTAATTTCGGCATGTTTGGGTCATCACTAGGGTTGGAGTAAGTGTTCATATTCTGTGAGAGGCCCATCAGGGTGTTAGCAAGGTTCTGGAAGACAATTTCCGGAAACTGGCAGGTTGAGTTTCTCCGCTGGGACCAGGACAAGCGCACTGCAGTGCTATGCATGGTGGCGTGGATGTTGAGTCAGTCGGCTCCACAGCGCTGTGATGAACCTGGAGAACTCTTTAAAATGAGCATCAGGTTTGGGAAGTTATCACAGCTGGTGCTAGGCCTGCATATCTTCCCATCCATTATTTTTTAATCTTTTATTTTTTGAAAAGCTGCATTGTGCATTCATTAAGGACACTCAGAGGGGAGGAACGTGGGAAAAGCAGGGGTCCTGCTCCCCAAATGCTCCAGGCAGCTCCTGGAGGAGGGGGAATGGTAGCCCTCAGAGAGAAGCACAGTGCTCGGAGCGTCTGTCCAGGCATTAGGAGATACAGATGCCTGGGCGGGCTGCCAACCATGGTCGGGATCTGCTAGTTTGTGCTCAGACTCTGGTGGAGGACTCCCCCAGACCCTGTTCCCACCTTAAGTACCAGTTTACATGCTTCCTGTCCTCAAAGCCCCCAACCCAGCTGCCAGGAAAATCTTCCTCTGTTCTCCCCCATACTGAGTCCAGGCGGGTCCCCTCACATTGAGTCCAGGTGGGTTCCCCCCATACAAGTCCAGGCGAGTCCCCTCACATTGAGCCCAGGCGGGTCCCCTCACATTGAGCCTAGGCGGGTCCCCTCACATTGAGTCCAGGCGGGTTCCCCCCATACTGAGTCCAGGTGGGTCTCCTCACATTGAGCCCAGGCGGGTCCCCTCACACTGAGTCCAGGCGGGTTCCCGCCATACTGAGTCCAGGCAGGTTCCTCAGTCTTGGCTCTGTTAACATTTTGGGCTCAGGAATTGCCTGAGGTGGGTGTTGTCCCACGTGCTGTAGGATTTTCATCAACATCACTTACCTGTCCCAGCTGGACATCAGCCTCACTTTTCCTGATTGTGACAATGGAAGATGTGGTCAGTGTCCCCAGACGACGCCATGTCCCGAGCAGGGTGTCCCTGAACCATGGCCGCTGCTCTTCTATTAAAATGCTGACCCTCCTGCTCCCCTACACGGCAGGCCCTGCTGGTGTTTGGGTCCTGGTCTCCATTGGAAATTCACAATATTTCAGAGCATTTCACTGTTTCTTCAGCTTCACACTCGTGGCCAGTGAGTCCTCTCACCAACGGACTCTCCTGATCTGTTGAGACTTCATTTATTTCCCAGCTGTTTGGCACCAGACAACTCAGAAGGAGCAGTTGGGGAGATGACCATGAGAGTCAATGCCTACAAGGTTTTTTTGAGACGTTCAAGTCAGGGGCTGGTGCCTAAGGCCCGGGGAGGCCAGGCCAGGATTCGGGCACAGAGCCATTCCTGTAAGTAACACCATTCTATCTGCTCAGGTAAGGGGATGCGTTAGGGCCTGGCCTCCTCCTGCACAGGAGTGTGTGTGTGTGTGTGTGTGTGTGTGTGTGTGTGTGAGTGGATTCCTTAACAGTGTCCAGATATAAACAATTACACTAGAAATACTCAAAACTGCTCCTGTTTTAAAAATCAACTCCTAGGAATAACCCCATCTATCACATTGTTGGCCCCAAAGTAATATGCAAATATTTGGTAAAGAATCTGCCTGCAATGCAGGAGATGCTGGTTCAATTCCTGGGTCAGGAAGATCCGCTGGAGAAGGGATAGGCTACCCACTCCAGTATTCTTGGGCTTCCCCTGTGGCTCAGATGGTAAAGAATTCGCCTGCAATGCGGGAGACCTGGGTTCAATCCCTGGGTTGGGAAGATCCCCTGGAGAAGGGAAAGGCTTCCCACTCCAGTATTCTGGCCTGGGGAATTCCATGGACTGTATAGTCCATGGGGTCGCAAAGAGTCAGACACGACTGAGTGACTTTCACTTCACTTCATTTTTACTCTTAGCCTCAAGTAGCAAAGGGGACAATGGTGCCAGCTGTGGGGAAACAGGGAAGTTGAAGAATTTCTCGTCTCGACAGAAATCAGATGCTATCAATAGCAGCCTTGCCATCTGCTCTGAGTTAGATGTTTGTCTACAGGTACCTTTTAGAGTACATTACTATTTTTACTATAAAAATAGAAAATTATATTTATTATGACAATTCTTCCTAAATATTAACAATTAGATTCTGATCATGGGAGCAACCATTAAAAGATGGAATGATACAGCCTTTTTTAAAAAATTGTATTGTTCCTCAGATGAACTTACCAAGTATTAATTACATGTATGTATTGACATGGAGCACAGGAAATTGAACTAAACTAGAGATGGCACCGACACACAGGGTTCAAAGGTGCGGGGAGCATGTTTCTCGAGGTCACAATATGAAGACTCTTCCATGTAAATTTTCCTCAATGTTTCGCTGTTCTCATAATTCAGGTTCCTCACCTGTGTTGCTGGTTCTTCATCTTCCACTAGAAAATAACGCATCTTGGTGCTGACCTATGGCCACAGAAGGATGTGTATGAAATCCTCAGGATGCTGGAGATGGCTTATCTTGTATTTTTATTTAATTGCCTTCGACTTATAACAATAGGGGAGTAGTGAGCTGTGCAGGAACAGCGGGCGCCGGGCAGAGACGATGTATCTATTATCTTCCTGGCACGAAGGTCACTGACCTATGACAGTCGGAGTAGCAGAAACATCAGAAATCATGTGCAATTTAATCTTTACACAAATAAAGGAAAAGCATCACAATGCCTGAATAATGAAGACTCTCCCGGAGAAAAAGCGAAGTCTGTCCCTGAGGATCATCTTCATTTTCTCTCCCGTGCTTTCCGAGGCGCCCACCCCAAGATCCACTCTCGGCTGACACTCGTATTAATAGAATTTTGGCTGGAAGAGAGTCGATGTCCTCGGTGATTGCACCGTGCAGCTGTGACTCAGTTCTCTCCCTCACTCATTACTGCTCCGCGTCAGCTCCCAGAGACCATTGTTCGCCCAGCAACTGTCATCGCGATTGAAATTAACCGTTTTCCCTCCTGTTTCAAGGAAGAATGTGTCCTGTCCTTCACTCTTCAGACGCCGCCTGCTGCATCCCAAGCCTTTCAGAAAGTTACAAAGAAAGGAAACACCGGTTCTAAGCCAACATGAAATAAAATTCAAGCTCCACTCTAAGAATGATGTGCCAGGGACTTTGGAGGCAGAAATAAAGTGCCAAGGTGTTATTGTCTGTTAGGATGTGAGGCGATTACTGGTTTTGTGTGAAAGTGCTGTTGGGTTGACTGTGATGAGCCAGGAGAGCCCTGGTTATGTCTGAGATTCCACACTGCCCTCAGCCCCTGGACCTGAGTGCCCAGGGTGGGTGCTTGCAGAGGTCACCCCGTCCCTGAAGAACAAGAGTCAGGAAAGACACGGACTCTGTCTCCTGTCCTCCCCGTGGTCCAGAGACCCAGAGGAGGCAGCAACTTTACATCACACAGGCATCCCAATTATTACCAGGCATCCCCATTGCATGGGGCTTCGCTGGTGTCTCAGATGGTAAAGAATCCACCTACAATGCAGGAGACCTGGATTCGATCCCTGGGTTGGGAAGATTCCCTGGAGGAGGGCATGACTACCCACTCCTGTATTCTTGCCTGGAGAATCCCGATGGACAGAGGAGCCTAGCAGACTATAGTTCACAGGGTTGCAAAGAGACGGATACGACTGAATATCTAAGCACACAGCACCCATCATATGGGAAAATAATAGATGTCGGTAGAACCAGGGATGGAGAACCACAAAGCCAAACGGAGAAAAAATGATCTCCGATGACTGAGAGTTCTTTTTTGGCTTTACTCTCTTGCATTTAAATAGACTTTCTATTGTAGAATTTTAAATTTACCAAAACACAACAGAGATACTGCTCAGAATTTCCGTGTGCCCTTCCCGCGTCTCCCTGCCGCAAACACCAAACACGGTGAGGGTGTGTCTGTCACAGCTGAGGCGCCACCATCGCACACCGACGTTCACTGCCCTCCGACCTACGTGGACCTCATGAGCCTTTCCCTAGTGTCTGTCCTTCCGTCCCAGGACCCCATCTGTCTTTCTGTCTCCCTAGGCTCTTCTACAGTGTTTCTCAGACTGTCCTTGGTTTGATGACCTTGATGGTTCAAGGAGGATGGGACAGGTATTGGGTAGGACACCCCCCAACTGGAATTTGCCTGATGTTTTTCTCATAATTAGGGTTTATGGGCTTGGGGAGGAGACTCAAGGAACAGAAAGCCCTTGTTGTCATGTGGTGTCAATTAATGCTATCACAGGGCTCATCACTGACGATGTTGACCTCCATCACCTGGCTGAGGGGTGGCCATCGAGTGCTCTTCACCCCTTTAGTGCTGCCCTTTTGGGAACAACCTGCTATGTACAGACCCCTCTGAAAAGGCAGGGAGTTAGGCCCCACTGACTCGGCCTTCCCAAGTGGCGCTGGTGGTAAAGAACTCGCTTACCAATGCAGGAACACAGAGATGTGGGATCAATTCCTGAGTGAGGAAGATTCCCTGAAGGAGAAAATGGCAACTTACTCCAGTATTCTTGCCTAGAAAATCCCATGGACAGAGGAGCCTGGTGGGCTATAGTCCGTGGGTTTGTGAAGAGTCGGACACTACAGAGTGACCAAGCACACACACACAGGCTCCACTGACTTGAGGGGGAATAGCTTCGTAGATTATTTGGAATTTTGTTTTGGAAATTTGTCTGTTCTCCCCCAATTTATTTGTTCAGTTATGCTTTGTATCACTCTGGTCCCGTAGATACTTATTTTGCACTCTGGATTGTAAGCCAATACTGTGGTGTCTGTCTTCTTCTTCAAGTAGTTGACCCTTGACCACTGCAAGCTGTTTCTATTACAAAATATTGTCGAGTCAAAGCAATGATTTCCAGCTTTGATGGATTCTGTGCTCCCAAACAGAACCATGGTAAGTGGGTTCAAAATTGGAAAGACTCAGAGCGGCATGCCTGCTCATGGGCCAAAGATGGAAATGAGAGGCAGATCCAGTCACACAGACCAAGCCAGGGTCCCGCGGTCTCCAAGGAGCAGCGGAGACACCAGCATTCCAGGTGGATCCAGGTCCCCATGGGCACCACAAGAGGAGATGCAGGACTGGGGAGGCGGGGTCACTCTCACCACCAGCAGAAGAGCAGGAAATAAAAGCAAAACAAAACTGCAGACTCACTGCTGTCTTCAGTGAAATATCAGCTCAAGATTGCAAACCACAGAAGAGCCGCCTCTCAGCTCCATGAGTGTCTGGTCGACACTGTCCCAGCATCACCACCAGCAGATACCTGGTCCACTGGCCTGGGCAGGGGCAAGGCGACCCCCAGACCCAGTTGGCGAGAGAGAAAAATAAATGCAGAAACAAGAAAAAAGCCCAGCACTGCTTACTCAAAGCAGTCATGAGACAAAAATCCAACCCTAAAAATACAATAAAAAGTCAAATGCTAGAGAAAAGGAAATCTAACCCAGTTTCTGAGAAGAAAGGGATAAAATGGGGAGAAACCTTTACCCCGACCTCAAGAAGAGTCTAATCTGTATCTGTTTCTCGAAGAAGTGTGCTGTCTCTTCCAGAAGATTCCCTCTGCCCTCCAGGTCGATGTAACTCAAACACAATCACACACTCAGATCAACATTATTTTTCTAATTAGTTGCCTCTGTGTCCCTGGATTAATATCACTTCCTAATTTAATTGTAAATTGTATTTATATTTCACGTTTGTCTTCTCCCTCCAGTTGAACCTGGTGACCTTCTTCAATTAATCATATTGTAGGCTTTTAATGACTTTCAAATGTCAACTCTTGGTGAATAAGGCTTGATATTAAGACACATTCATCAAATCACCCATTTGTTTTTGGTTTACTTTCTGCAGTTGTTTATAAATGTAAATAAAAGAATGAAAGATGTCTCCTCAAGTGTAAAAGCCATAAAATACATTCATTTAGATTTCTGAGGATGGTCTGATAACCCGAATTTCATTTCGACTTTCTGTTGGCTTTAGTAGTGGTATCTATCTTTTCTAATCCTGTGTTCTAGAATCTATCCCAGACAGATTCTTCTAATTATGTGATATGAAACTTCAAATTTAATTGTGTCTGTTTTAACATAAAACATCTATGGAAAAGTACAAAGAACAGCTCATTAAAGCCACTTTTCCCCTGTTTCTAACTCCAAAGTGCCAATTTAACAGGACATTTCCAAATACAAACCCTAGGCTTCAGGACCGAATTCAAGATTTCCCATTTCGCTAGCTGGGATGTAACCCAACTTATCAGGCACCAAACGGGCTTGCTTTTGTGTTTTTTGTTTCTGTTATTTGGCAGAATCTCTTTTATCTTTGACTCCCCTCACATTAAAGTCTCCTTTGTTTTCCTAAATGGAATGGTGGTATGGTCTAAGCCAAGGACGGGACGGGGGGCTGTGGGGTCACACTGCTACTTACTTAGTCAGCAGTTACCCAGTGATGGCCTTGGCATCCCAAATAGAAATTTCCAGAGACAAATACCCGAGCACACTGTACATCCAGAGCCATGTGCCCTGCCTCATTGAGTTTCCCCTTTAAGGTTGATGGACAGGACCCCATAGCCTAGTATTTGCTGTGAGTTACTCACTCCCCTGCTTACCCTTTCTTTGTGTAAAATGTCCCGTGTGGTTTGGTTAAGCTCACCCTAAACTTGCCAAGTTGCTGTCCTTAGAAAAATGAGCAGGCTGTCAGTCTTTCTAATCCCTGAGCCTGATTTTCCTCTTGGAATTTGGACTGACACAGTCTCATGAATGTGACGGATGAGCCACAGTGAGTGGACGCAGAGGTGTTTTTAAAGCAAACTGCTGGCAAATCTTACAGCCCAGACGGTGGTGTTTGTAGCAGAAGAGGATGGAGAAGAGACGAACGCTGAGTTTGTGGGGTGGACGAAGCTCTCCAAGCCACGCAGAGCAGACATGCCGCACAGAACAGTGGGCACTGGGCACCCCATCTGCTCTTCCCTGGGACTCTGCGGAGCATCGTGAGGCAGGGCACTTACAGAGCACTCGGAAATCACCGGGTTGTGGTGTGACACAAATGATGGGATGTGGCGTCCGTAACCCTGGACAGATGTGTCTACATGCTGGGAGTCCTACAGACACGCAGAGTGCCATCAGAGCAGTGCTCCCGACCGGAGGGAGCAGGACGCCCTGAACCATCGGGACTTCCAGAGGATGGTCCACAAGAGTCTCTGAAATAGCATGAAAAAGAAGAGTCCTGGTTGCTTTCAATCAGGATCTGTAGATGCCAACAAAAGAAATCAACACCTGCGAACTTGTTAAGAGTTGCTATGGAGGTGACACAATCATGAGGAAGACCGTGCCCGGAACTGTGCCTTGGGGTCAAGGCTGAGGGCTCTCCCGGGTCTCCTTGCAGGGACTTTGGACCCAGGATAGGGGAGTGATGTGGGGTGGGGTCTCACACATCAACCCAGGAGGATGAAAGTCACCAGCTGCCACTGGCACAGACATGTCTAAACAATGCCCACAACATTCCAAATAATCTCTACCCCAAGTCCAAGCTCCGACCCATTGGAGAACGCTGCTTTTTGTTACAATCAAGTTTTCTGCAGCAGCAGTGGGTGCGTCCCTCCTCTCCTCTGCCATCACCCAACCCTCCTGTCTCTCTCCCTCCCTCCTTTTCTCTCTCTCTCTCTGCTGTGAGCAGAAGGAGTTTAAGCAGGATGAGATTATTTATAGCTCACTCCTTGATTCTTGACTCTCAAAATCCACTATGAAGAGTGCAGCATGCAGAAGGGAGATTCGGCTACTTTATCTTCTTAAAGAGATAATTTTAATAAATCAAATCGTCTTCTGACAAAATTTTTCTTCTCTCGTGATACAAGTAAAGCATACTTATTTTTGAAACCTAGGGTTATCTATAAGCCTTTGTCTTTAATATTAAAAAATGAGAATATTCCAAAAACAGTTCAGAGAATAATCTTTATTACATGTATCATCTTTCTCCATCTCAAATTAGAGAACTGCAAATGGAACTTAAAGGAAATGGGCCTTGACTTAACTTTTTGTTAAATTTTTCACTTACAGATGAAATTATTCTAAAAAGGAATATGATTTGTTTTGTTGGTGTTCATATACTCTCATGCTGAAAAACACTTAAATATGAAATGAGAGTCTGTCTTATTTCTGGAGGTAGGCATCAGTGCTTTATCCTACTCACATGTCGATTATTCCCCAGTGCGCTTATTCCTGCGTCAGCGTGCACATGCATCTCTGCTGTCCCTGTCCTCATCTGGGCTGTGGTAACAAAGAGGGAGACAGTCCCGGTGTCTCCACCTCTATCCAGACCAAGCCGCCTTTTATCCCTGTGGTCATGGCTGAAAGTATAGATTGTGGATCCTTTAACTCTGCTAATGGACTCAGAGTGCAGGAACCAGACTTGACGGCCCAAAGGCCAGCCTGGCATCGACAGTCTGTTTCTACTTTTATGTGACTCAGGAGCCCAGTTGGGCAGATAATTACTGGGTCCTTGATGCGACGTGGCTGCTCCGTCTGCCTCTGGCTCTGTTCCTGGAGACACAGGCACTGTGGGACACTCAGCACACGCCCGCAAACACATCCTTTCTCTCTACCGCTCGCCTCCCCTAGGCCGTCATCCCGTCTCTTCTCCAACATGCTCTTCATCGAGTCTGCACCTGCCGTCTGCATTTTCTCACCCACCATTCAAACGTTTAGAGAACACCTCGACCACCCATGGTTCATAAAGACAGTAATTAACATTACTTTGGTGCCAACTTCCTTTGATTTCAGTATTAACTGACAATCCTTTCGCTGCAAAAAGGAAGCCAAATTTTTTCTAATTTTTGTTTGCTATTTAACATTAAATCACGAATATTTTATGCATATCTAGTCCTCTTAAACGGAGAAGGCAATGGCACCCCACTCCAGTACTCTTGCCTGGAAAATCCCATGGACAGAGGAGCCTGGTGGGCTGCAGTCCATGGGGTTGCTAAGAGTCAGACACAACTGAGTGACTTCACTTTCACTTTTCACTTTCATGCATTGGAGAAGGAAATGGCAACCCACTCCAGTGTTCTTGCCTGGAGAATCCCAGGGACGGGGGAGCCTGGTGGGCTGCCGTCTATGGGGTCACACAGAGTCGGACACAACTGAAGCGACTTAGCAGCAGCAGTAGCAGTCCTCTTAAAAATGTTGATGCCTGTACAATTAATCAACCAGTGGAAGGCATTAGTATTCCATTTAATTTTTTTTAAATTTAGGATTATAGGTGATACTGAGATGAAAATCAATGTACATAAATTCTACAATGTTTCAGCAAGTGGAATTTTGGGGTGAAAGAGTGTGCAGATTTTTAAGGTCTTGATATACATTTATTACCAAATCCTCCTCTAATAATTCTGATCTATTTCAACAACAGTTTCATCAACAGAGACTGTTTCTGCACGTCTTCAATGAAACTATATATTTTCTGTAGAACAGCCTCAATGGAAAAATAAACTTTAGAAAAATCATCCTTTTAGTTAAACTTGGATCTCTTTTATTATAGGAGAGGTAAAACATCTATGTAAAAACATAGATGACTTTCTTCTTTGCAGAATTCCTCTGTGTAGCTTGTTCCTGCCTCTCAAGTGGGGAACATAGGCAGGCAGTTGTGTGTATTCTCCTTAAGAGAATACATTCAAAACATAGACCCACCCGAGCATGCCAGCCCCTTGCTGGTGTGATGATGAGCAAGTTCTATGTCCTCCCCAAGCTCCACTATTCTTTTATCCAAGACATTTAACACTGTAGACAGTTAACATCTCCCAGAGGTCAGTGTCTGATGGCTCCCCAGCCGGCCTGGATCGTCGCCACACCTGCAGGCTCTACTCCACCCACCCTGAGCTGCCCCCACCCCTCTTGCTGTCCACCCATCCCCTCCCGCCGTCCACCTATCCCCTCCCGCTGTCAACCCATTCCCTTCCACTGTCCAGCTCAGCACACTTTTCCAGGACTGTGATGCCTTGCACCAAAGTAGCTACAGTTCAGGTCCCAGCAAAGCTGCTGTGAGTTCTCTGAAGGCAGAGTCCATGTGGGATCCCCACATCCAGCACCAAAGCAGATGATACACAGCAATAATTAAGGGAACATTGCAATGCACAGACTGTCACGGGTCCTGGGACTTGCACTGTACCTTGGAGATGGGCTGACCCTGCATGATCCGAGCAGAGCCAAGGCACACAAATACACAAGGCCCATGTCACACAAGCTGTAAGCCAGAGGCAGGGTGGCGCTTCCATGCTGGATGGGGCTGTTCCCCCAAGGATGCCGTACATTGGGGAAGCTGGGTTTTGGCGGTGGCTGTATTGGGAAGCAGGAGTCCTGTGAAAACTGATGAAGATAAGCCGAGTGTGGCAGGGTCTGAGCCGAGGCTGAGGTCTGGGAGCTATGCAGCTCGAGCAGGTGAACAGGCTTCTCTTCGAGGATTCACTGGAACTGAAGAACAGATGTTTATGAGGTTTTCAAACAACTACAGAGTTGTTAGGGTATCAGTGCTGGTGGAGTTGTTTGGGTTAAGTCTTTCCTGGTGCCTCAGATGGTAAAGAATCTGCCTGCAATGTAGGAGACCTGGGTTAGATTCCCAGGTCAGAGAGTTCCCTTGGAGAAGGAATGGCAACTCACTTTGCCATTCAGTTCAGTTCAGTTGCTCAGTTGTGTCCGACTCTTTGCGACCCCATGAATCCCAGCACGCCAGGCCTCCCTGTCCATCACCAACTCCCAGAGTTTACCCAAACTCATGTCCATTGAGTCGGTAATGCCATCCAGCCATCTTATCCTCTGTCGTCCCCTTCTCCTCCTGCCCCCAATTCCTCCCAGCATCACAGTCTCTTCCAATGAGTCAACTCTTCACAAGAGGTGGCCAAAGTACTGGAGTTTCAGCTTTAGCATCAGTCCTTCCAATGAATACCCAGGACTGATCTCCTTTAGGATGGACTGGTTGGACCTCCTTGCAATCCAAGGGACTCTCAAGAGTCTTCTCCAACACCACAGTTCAAAAGCATCAATTCTTCGGCACTCAGCCTTCTTCACAGTCCAACTCTCACACCCATACATGACCACTGGAAAAACCATACACTTGACTAGACAGACCTTTGTTGGCAAAGTAATGTCTCTGCTTTTGAATATGCTGTCTAGGTTGGTCATAACTTTCCTTCCAAGGAGTAAGCGTCTTTTAATTTCATGGCTGCAGTCACCATCTGCAGTGATTTTGGAGCCCCCAAAAATAAAGTCTGACACTGTTTCCACTGTTTCCCCATCTATTTCCCATGAAGTGATGGGACCAGATGCCATGATCTTCGTTTTCTGAATGTTGAGCTTTAAGCCAAATTTTTCACTCTCCTCTTTCACTTTCATCAAGAGGCTTTTGAGTTCCTCTTCACTTTCTGCCATAAGGGTGATGTCATCTGCATATCTGATGTTATTGATATTTCTCCTGGCAATCTTGATTCCAACTTGTACTTCTTCCACCCCAGCGTTTCTCATGATGTACTCTGCATATAAGTTAAATAAGCAGGGTGACAATATACAGCCTTGACGCACTCCTTTTCCTATTTGGAACCACTCTGTTGTTCCATGTCCAGTTCTAAGTGTTGCTTCCTGACCTGCATACAAATTTCTCAAGAGGCAGATCAGGTGGCCTGGTATTCCCATCTCCTTCAGAATTGTCCACAGTTTATTGGGATCCACACAGTCAAAGGCTTTGGCATAGTCAATAAAGCAGAAATAGATGTTTTTCTGGAAGTCTCTTGCTTTGTCGATGATCCAGCAGATGTTGGCAATTTGATCTCTGGTTCCTCTGCCTTTTCTAAAACCAGCTTGAACATCTGGAAGTTCATGGTTCACATATTGCTGAAGCCTTGATTGGAGAATTTTGAGCATTAGTTTACTAGCGTGTGAGATGAGTGCAACTGTGCAGTAGTTTGAGCATTCTTTGGTATTGCCTTTCTTTGGGACTGGAATGAAAAGTGACCTTTTCCAGTCCTGTGGCCACTGCTGAGTTTTCCAAATTTGCTGGCATATTGAGAGCAGCACTTTCACAGCATCATCTTTCATGATTTGAAATAGCTCAACTGGAATTCCATCACCTTCACTAGCTTTGTTCGTAGTGATGCTTTCTAAGGCCCACTTGACTCCACATTCCAGGATGTCTAGTTCTAGGTGAGTGATCACACCATCGTGATTATCTGGGTCGTGAAGTTCTTTTTTGTACAGTTCTCCTGTGTATTCTTGCCACCTCTTCTTAATATCTTCTGCTTCTACTAGGTCCGTACCATTTCTGTGCTTTATCGAGCAACCCAGAATTGCCTGCAGAATCAGACACAACTCAGTGAGTAACATCTTCACTTTCAACAATTTAATACACTGAACTGCTAAATGTTCCTTTTTTTAAATCCCAAAATCCTGTTTTAGCCGCCCAGCCCTTCATTCCGCCTTTGATAATGATAAGCTTGTTTTCTGTGTCTGAGGGTCTATTTCTGTTTTGTAAATAAGTTCATTTGTGTTGTGTTTTGCTTGGATTCCACATATGAGCAGTATCACACGATATCTGTCTCTGGACTGTGATCTTTGGACTGGATGCACTTTGAAGAAAAAAGGCTGAAACATTAGAGGGCACCATGAATTGAGACAGTTTGGGAACCTCTTAAATAATCTAGTTTGGGGGCCCTAAACCAGATGATTTTGACTCGTCTCCCAAAGGGAAAGTTCACAGTTTATTGATGCCAAATAAGAATTCCACTGTTCCATAGAACTCCAGTCATCAACTCATGTGTATGCATGTGTGCTGTCGTATCCGCCTCTTTTGTGACCCCATGGACTGTAAACAGGATTCCCCAAGGCAGGAATACTGGAGTGGGTTGCCATGCCCCCCTCCAGGGGATCTTCCCAACCCAGGGACTGAACCCGCGTCTCCTGCATTTCCTGCCCTGGCAGGCAGATTCTTTACCACTGCACCACCTGGGAAGCCCCAGTCCCCGACTTGCATACTGTCAGTCCCTGATGGATTTTTGACACTTGTTATATGTATCTGATCTATCAGGGCTCTTTATCAGTGAATAAATGATTAAGCAAGAACACAAACCCTGCGCTTGCAAACACAGCACAAACATTTTATGGTGATGTGCCTACCGCTAACCGGAGGGGCATATTCTAAGTGTGTCCATTCTTAGGAAACCATTTAAAGTATTAAGAATGAAAAGCAAGGTTCCTGTCTCTGACTTAGCTTATTTCTGATGAAGGTATAGATAGCAAGCCGAGATTTTCCTCTGGGCTTCACCAAGGTATAATGTCTGTATTTTGTAACAAAGAATGATTTAACCCGACATGCTTTACATGATCCTATTCCGAGCCTTGGGCTGATAAGAAAAGCATTAATCATAAATATGAGAAACTAATACTTTAAGTCCTCACTCTGAGGATCCCATTAGCCTCCTGTCTCAGGACTAATTACGTACAGTCAAGGAGCCTCATTCATGTAAATATGTGTTTTGTCAGTAATGCAAAACCTGATCCCCGTCTTGAAACTCCAGCTCCATTTATTCGTGCAAAATTTATGTGGGATCAAGTAGGAATGACCACGCCAAGCATAATTAAAAAGCTGATGGAAATGGGATAGACGTTGCTATTCAGTCGGCTTCCCTGTCGTCTTAATTAAAATACGAAAATTTCCCAAGTGTAACGTGTTTGAGAGATTTTAAAGATAATCGTTTCTTCCAAAGCACATGAAGCTTTCTATGAGAAAAACACAAATACTATTGTACTGTTATTATTGTAATAATATTACAATATTGCAGTTACAATAATTTAAACACTATTCTTAGTAGATAATCATAACAATAAGAAAAGCTGGTTAGACCCGTCCCTTGCCTGCACACATGTACTGTGAATATTTTCATTCTCCAGAATCTAAAAATGTGTGTGCATAGTGTGTATAGAAGTGGAGGGAACAGTGTTGAGAAAGGTGGAAGGGAGTGAACACTGCGGTCAAATGTTGACTTGCCGGTTAGGAACCCCACTGGGAAGGAAAAGCATGTCACTCAGATGTCTGGGAAGATCTGCCTAGCGTTTAAGTCCTGTGTGTGGGAAACGTGCGTGAGATGCTGATAATGCAGTGGAGCATGGTGGTGGGGGAAGGAGGTGGTCCCTCGGCCTTAGAACTATCTCCCATGCCACTTTTTTCCTGCTTCCCACAGAAGTAAAACTGAACACTTTAATCGTTTTTAAGTATCCAAATTTGTGGCACTTAGTCCATTATGGTGTCATACAACCGTCACCACTCTGTAGTTCCAGGACCACCAAAGGAAACCCGTGCCCATTAACTGATGTACTTGTGTTAGAGTTTTTCTCATGGTGAATGTGATTTATTTACAATACACTCTAATCCATGCCAAACTGTGTCGCAAAATGGTTCTGCTGTGTTCATTCACTTAATGATTCCAGATTCAAGAGTCGCACAAGTTATTTTAATACTGTACTGAGAATAAGGTCACTATCAAAAGACATCAGTGATCTTTGCTTTTTATGGATTTACATGATTTGGGTAAGATGACCTATAACTGACAACAAAGCTTAAATATGTCTGGGAAGCAAACAGCAATACACCAGGCTTAAAATGCGATATTAGAGGCTGCTTAGCAGCTAAAGAGGGTTTATACTGAAGAACGGTGGATGTAATTTCTTGGAAAAAATCATAAGCAAAAGGATTGAATTTAATCTAATATCACCAGTGAAGCTTGTGGCAATCTTAGGCAGCATTTGGGTAGTACCTTGGGCCAAGGAGATGATCCTGAATTAGCATAGCATACAAATCAGCTTTTCGATTTTTATCAGATTATCTGCATTACTGGCTAATGCTGATGGATTCAGTCACGTGCAATAAGTGCTCTCAAGCATCATATTTCTGGGTGTAAAATATCCTCAAAGCACATTTTAATTGTTTTAACAAGATAAAGTATGCGATTTTTGCATGAATAATATTATCAGTATTACATCAAATCTCTTCATTTATTATCACTAATGCTACTTAAAAGAGATGTTAATAGAGTAATTCATTCTCATCCCACGACCTTGGTCAGGAGTACATGATGGTTCATATTCATTATGCTGAGCTCAGAGAGGGCTTCTGTTATAATATCACTTAATTTATATTCTGAAAAAGGCTCGGGGGAGAAGTTGCTCTCATGCATTAGAGTTCTATCTAAATCACAATGTTTGAAGACAAGTGGGGATGGCAGATAACTATTAAACAACTCCTCTGTGTACTCTTGGCTCTCCCAGAGATGTAAATGAAGGAGCTAAATCTCAGTGACCTCATCCAGACACACAATTTACCTGTGCAGATTCAGGAGCATTTACATGCTACATGTTGGGATTTACTTCAGATTTAAAATCCTGGTTAAATGTGTCAACCACACAACCCAGCATAGAGACATGGGTGCCTTCCTTGTAACTAATTAGGAAGACAAGACCATCAACTACTTTTTAAAAGTATGAACATCCACTCTTATTTGGCTGTTTCTACCCTTGGTTTGAATACAAGCAGGTGTGTGTATGTGTGTTTGCAACAATTAGCTGTAGGAGACACACATGATGAGACACGCATGCCAAGGAAACAAGTCCCCTTTCTTTTTCTAAAAGGAACCTCAAATAAATCTTGTTGTTGCTGCTGTTTAGTCACTAAGTTGTGTCCAACTCACTTGTGATCCCATCGACTGTAGCCCGCCAGGCTCCTCTGTCCATAGGATTTCCCAGGCAAGACTGGGAAGTGGGTTGCCATTTCCTTCTCCAGGGAATCTTCCCAACCCAGGGACCAAACTCACATCTCCTGCTTTGGCAGGCAGGTTATTTACACTGAGCCACCAGGAAACCCCCTCAAATAAATGTATAATTTGTATATCACAAAAATAGACATATACACAACGCAATCTATAACTTTGAAATTTCAATTCATTTTTCATCAGTTAATTAGATTGGCCATTGTTTTGCTGTAATATCATTCTTTAGGACCACTTTAAGAAGTACCTTGGGAACTGGAAAGGGACTGGATAACTTAAATTTATAGCCTTCACAGAGCAGATGTTATTGTTGGGATATATAAGGACAAATCTGAAGAGGGACAGGTTAAGTCTCTTTACTTTTCAGTGAAGCAACCAAATCCAGCAGATTAAATGATATAGCAACTTAACTAAAAGATAGTTAGTAAAAATTCACAGTAAATGCATCAAAAATACACACTCAACTCATGACTTCAGCGTGAGATATTTAGGGAGAAGATGAAAAAAAGGGAGGAATTTTTTAGTGGTTCAAAATGAAGCTCTAGAGTGAAGTCAGGTCCTCCGTCTGCTACTTAAATGGTCTGGCGGTGGTGCTGGTGGGAGGGATGACGTCAGTGGTGAAGATGCTGTTGGTATATTTGAGATGTGGTGTCAACTGTGGTATTAATGGTACTGGGTGTTATGGGGTGGTGGTGATGGTGATGTTGGTGGAGGTGCTGGTCACGATGGTGGTTTTGGATGTTATGGTAGTGGTGACGTTTGGGGAGATGCTGTCGGTACTGATGATGTGGTGGTGGTGCTGGGGGAGATGCTGGTGGAAGTATCCATCACTGGTAGAAGTGTGGGTTGTGACGGTGGTATTGGATGTTATGGTGGTGGTGGTGGTGGTGGAGATACAGGTGGGAGTATCGGTGGTGGTGGTGCTGTTGGATGTTATGGTGATGACAGAGGTGGTGACGTAGTGGTGGAGATGCAGGTAGAAGTGTTGGTCATGGTAGTGGTGTGGGTGTTACGTGGTGATAGTGGTGGAGGGGGTGGTGGTGATGGTCTTGGCACTGCTGATGACGTAGTGTTGGTATTGGTAGTGGTGGTTATAAAAGATTGAGGGGTACTTTCCTGGTGGTGCAGTGGATAAGAACTCACCTTCCAGTGCAGGGAACATGGGTTCAGTCCCTAGTCCAGGAAGCTTCCACATGCCATGGAGCAAGTAAGCCCATGTGCAACGACTACTGAAGTCAGTGTGCCCCAGAGTCCAAGCTCTGCAACGAGAGAAGCCACCACGATAAGAAGCCGTGCACCACACGAAGAGTAGCCCCTGCTCGCCGCGACTGGAGACAGCCTGTGCACAACAATGAAGACCCTGTGCACAACAGCTCAGCCAAAAGTAAAGACTGAGGAAGGGACGGGAAAGGAGGGCTTTCAAACCGTCTAAGAAACAAAGGCAATGCACTCGGCCGTCTGTGCCCTGGCCCCTCTCTCTGGATTCCAGTCCTGGACTGTTCACAGCTTGCGGTTGATTCTGAGGGTGCAGAACCGTGGGTGCAGAGGGCCAGGTGTGGACTTGGGCACCCGTGGGTTTTGGTGTCTGCTGTGGTCCTGGAACCAGTTCCCATGAGAACCAAGGGACGGCTCTCAAAAATTTGTGATTTCTGTCAGCGCCTCTGATGAGCAACCTGCCCCGTTGGAAATTGTCCTCAAGTGAACGAGAAGGTGAAATTACCAGGTCTAAACCCTACAAGTTGCTGAATATGCTGATTCTTTGAAGTGTTCAAATGTGTAATGGATGACAGTGAGGAAGGAAATAGGATGTATTATAAACATGGAAACAAAGGACAGATGATCAAAATATAGATCTAAACTTAACTCTAATCACCGGCACTTTCATAACATTGAAAGACAACATTTTAAAGTTAGTGTCTAATCAAGTCTTCTGCCTTTGTAAGGCCTTATTTAATTTTAAGTATATTATTATTATTATTATTTTTGTCTGCACCAAGAGGCATGTGGGATCTTAGTTTCCAGACCCAGGATCAAACCTGCAGCCCCTACTACACTGGAAACTCAGTCTTAACCACTGGAGTACCAGGAAGTCCTGAAGTATATTACTGAAGGCACATTTATAAAGAATATATAAAACTTTTTATATTAACCTTATACACTCCCATGTCACCTCTTTGATCTTGTGCACTTTTAAGAGAGGAGAAATGTAATTATTGATATTTTACTCTCTCTTGGTCTTCGGAAGCTGGATTCCAATATCAGCATTGCTATGTGCCAAAGAAAGGTGTGGGTTTTGACCATTTGGAATCTGAATTTTCTTATCATAAAAACTGGGGGCAAACACTCTCCACTTATAAGGCCGTGCAAGAGTTCTCGCTCAACATAATAGTGCACATCCGAGTTGTTTATCACAGCACCTGAAACATAGCAGCTGATCAATAAATGCTAATTTCTATCCCCTTCCCTGATAAAGAATCCAAGGAACATAAAGAGGAGGACAACTCTTCCACGGTTATTCATCAAAGTAAAAAAAAATGCGGGCCTGGACACTGACCACGTGTTTCAGCCTGCCTCAGTCTTCAACGTTGTCCATTTTTGCTTCAGTTTTAACAGATATAATAAACATGCACCAATTTGTAGTAGTCATGCAATAACAGGAACTGTATCTGCTTTGAGAAATAAAATTAACACAACGGCCACCTGTATTGAGTTGTTCTACTATTTTGATTTCTATACCCTTACTTTACATTTAGCTCTTTCTGTTTTTTAAAATCCACTGGCATTTTCTGCTGGAAGATATCTACTAGGGGAAAAAGGCAATGTTGACACTAAATATTTCAAAAAGACTGTTTCTCCTCCCCTCTTTCTGCTCAAACCCAGGTCCGCCCAGCACTGGGGGTTTTAAGCTCGAGACCCTTATTTGGGGCTTTTGAAACTCAACAGATTCTCAATCTTAGTGTCTGTTGAACTGAATTGTATTCAACTGAATGCAGTAAGGAGAATATTTTATTTTATATTATGCTGAAATAATACTAATTTTCACAGAAGCTGAAATATAGAACTGTCTTGTAGTAGTAAATTGTGTTTGCTACTGAGATAAATGTTTGAAATATGACTTTGGAAAAGTTAAAAAAAACGGTCGAGTTAGGATTGTCTTAATCTGCCACGCATGGGCATAAAACCACAACTGGTCAAATCTTAACTGATAAATAATAATAATAATACATGATTGACCACCATTAAAGGTGGTCAAGTTCAACTCTTAACAATTCAGAAGAAAATATGTTAATGTTCCAGAATTTTCTTGGAAATTCTAACCTTAATTTGAATTGCTTCTGAGCTGGTAGACAGTTAGATGGTGAGAAAATATAGTGTATTTGTGACAAGCAATGTTTTAAGAGAATAAAGATCACACTTATGCTTGAAAGGCATTTCATACGTTTAGATTTTAGTGTTTTTAGATCTATTGAGTCATCCCTTTGGGGACTATTTGAAAATATATGAAAGTGGGAAGTGTGAACTTAATGGTCTTGCAGAGAAAAGAGTAAATTGCCCTTTTGAGGGTGGGGAGGATTGAAAAGATATATTAACCCTTTCAAGACCCTCAGGCAGATTTCCTCTGCTGATGTTTAAAAGCTTATTGGCTCCAAACTTTTTAAATAGATCTCCCAACATGATCAATGACTCTGTTAAATTCAGTGTCTTGAGAACTGGTTCTGTTTTCAGGTCTGCAAAAAAGTGCATTTTTTCTGTGTCTTTTTTTTCTAAAGAATATAAATATACGTACTCCAAACTTTAAATACATAAAAATATGTTTTTAAAAATTTTATACTGCTTCTATTTTTTCTTGTTTTTATTTTTTAAATAATTTGATGATGTACTAATCTCCAAAGATATTTTAGAATGAAGGTATTATTTAGGTCATATAATTTATCCTTTCCTGATCTCACAACTTTAGGATCTCTGAAACTCTGTGTGTAATGTAAGAGGGGGGATCTTGGATATAATCCCTAGGAAACACTGTTTTGTATTGCTGATAACCAGTTTCCTGACCCACAAATCTGTTAGCTGACCACATACGAATATCCTGAGAAATGTGTGCTGAATACTGGATACATGACCACTTTTCTGTGCTTATCTCCCTTCTGTTTTATCCTCATTCTATCATGGAGCATTGGCTATTGCATCCCAATATGCAGTGGACAGCCAGCGTCTGTCCTCACAGCTGGCTGTGGGCACAGACAGCTCTGAGAGGCCCTGACGTCCCCCTTTCCTGTCTGCCTTATAACGGAGTTATAATCACAACTGTGCTCAATTTTGAGTCCAATTCCTTTATTTTTACACGCTTTATCACTCACCCACTGCACATACTACCATGTCCAGAACAAAAGCGTTTTAAGGGAAGGGAATGCACAGCATCACAGGAGGCTCTGAATCCACCCCTGCTCTTGAGAAATGACATTCTGCGTGTAAGGGAAGGAAATGCACACCATCACAGGAGGCCCTGAATCCACCCCTGCTCTTGAGAAATGACATTCAGCGTGTAAGGGAAGGAAATGCACAGCATCACAGGAGGCTCTGAATCCACCCCTGCTCTTGAGAAATGACATTCTGCGTGTAAGAACCGCAGAGCGAACACAAGTCTGGGGCACATGGAGAGCAAGTGCGTTTACCCTGGACCACGGAATCTGAACTGCCTGTGGGATTTAAAGATGGAAAGATACAGTCAAAAAGACAGCTGGACTTTAAATCCTAGTCCTCAAGAAAGGAATGACCAAAGGAATCAGTACAAAAATATGTCAATGGTATAGAAATGATGGTTGAAGCCATTAGAAGTGGAAGTCTTTCCGTGGTTTATTCGACAGCCTTCATATTTCCCAGCAGCTTTAAACAGGAAAGTTACATAAAGGCAGACACAGTTAAAGAGATACAAATTCATTTGGAAAGGGGGTTTCCTGTCATTGGACCGTACTCTCTGCCACCATCCTCGCCTTGCAGACATGAAGTGATGCCCTAAACTGAAATGATTTCCTATACCTTTGATTGTTAGAGAAATTCTCAAACTAGAAGTCAGACAACCTAACCCTAATTTTGTAATCTTCATAATCATAAAGAATTACCCATAAGGTCAGAATACCACTTTAAAAAGCTAAAACAAACAAAATGAAGCCAAAAGGGTCTATTTGCTTCTTGGGAGCATTTATGAAGCTATTAAGTGACATTAATTCTAACCCTGATCTCTAGGGATCCAAGAAAATCAGTCTCCAGTCCCTTGATGAATGGATATTTAATGACATTCGGTATAAAACCTTATCAAAGGATTTTTGAAAGTCTAAATACATTTTGTCTGCAGCTTTCCTATGTACAATAATCTTTAGCCACTCAGCTAACACTAATGGACTTTTTATTGTGCTGTGTGTTGTCGGAAAGGATCGGCATAGGGAGGGAAGGAAGAGGAGACAAATGTGTAATAAATATGAGTGACCTGCTGCCGAGAAGTGGGGAAAGGAAGTGGAAGACGGATGACGAGGGAAAAGTTAAAATTAGGGCAGGTGTGAGGAAGCAAAAAGAGGGAGCTCAGGAAGATGAAAGACAGTTGAATAAAGACTAAATGTATTTTAGAAACTGTCCTTATGACTCGTGGAGTGCTTATTTGGGTACTAAAGCTTTTTTATGTTTTCTGCTTAGCTCCTCGCCACATCCCTTGGAGTCATGATGTCCTAAGCACTGCTCATTAGAGGAGGGGGCAGAGAACTGAGCCCCCACTGGACCAAGGTCAGCCACTTGGGAAGTGTTGAACCCAAGTTTATCTCCAAAGTCTCAACTCTTGATCATGAGCATACTTAAGATCACTTCTAAAATTATGTTTGCAAAATTAATGCCTTTGTATCATTTTTCTAGATTCAAGAGGGAAGAGATATTTGTGTGTGTGTATATATATATAGAGAGAGAGTCAATTCACTTCATTGTACAGCAGAAACTAACAACACTGTAAAGCAACTATACCCCAGTAAATAAATTAAATAATGTTTTTGTGAGAAAATAATGGTAATATCATATTATAAAAATTTCTGAAAATCAGATCTATGTAGCCATCAATCAATCTACCTATCTATGTATCTTTCATCCATCTATCTATCCATCCATCCATCCATCCATCTATCCATCCATCCATCCATACATACATACATCCATCTATCTATCCATCCATCCATCCATCCATCCATCCACCCATCCATCCATCTATCCATTCATCCATCTATCCATCCATCCATCTATCTATCCATCCATCTGTCCATTTATCCATCCATCCATCCATGCATCCATCCATCCATCCATCCGTCCATCTATCTATCCATCCATCCGTCTATCTATCCATCCATCCGTCCATCTATCCATCCATCCATCCATTCATCCATTCATCCACCCGTCCATCCATCCATGCGTCCATCAGTCCATCCATCCATCTATCCACCTGTATCTATATACCTACCCATCATGATCATCACCATCCATCTCTGTCTAGTTGACTTTCTGTCTCTCTCTTCCATAACAGTATAGACTAGAAGGGTAGGAGCCCTGGGAATCTGGGCCACGCCTTCCCCAGCTCTGAAACACTGCCTGGCACACAGTGGGTGTTCACCACACATGTGCGGCATGAAGTGCGCCTGGCAGCGCCTCTCCGTGGTGGGCCACAGAAACCTGGGCCCAACGCTGAGGGACAGGCCCACCCGTGCCGGTCCCCAACCACACCACCTTCTCCTTGGAACCGCGCCCCTGCCCAGCAGGAGCACCTTCCGCCTCAGTGAGGAGAATGTGCCGGAGGCCAGGAAGGACACCACCGCAGTGTCTGGGTGGGCGTCAGGACAGCCCACTCTGCTCTCCACAGCGACATCCTGCTCAGGGGAAGCTCCCTCTGCTCTTATTTCAGAGTTCGGGGTAAATGGCAACCCCCACTCCCCTCTTCCGGCCCCCCCCTGACCCCTCATCTCCCCAGCAGTCTCTCAAGTCCTCTCCTCCTGCTCCCAGCTTCCTCTGTCTGGGAAGCACTGCGTGAACCCCAGGGTGCAGCAGAAAAGCAGACTCAGGAAAGGTGAGGCAGTTTCCCCCACTCAGCCCCAAGTGGGGGAACTGAGAGACCCCAAAGCTTCTAGAGGCATCTGTGAGATTTACACCAGGTTTGTTCTGTCTGGCTTTGACCCCCTTATCATTTCACTAAATTCCTTATGAGAGTATTTCAAAATTACGTTGAAAATCATATCTAATTCTATCTTGCCTCTCTGCCTGGTGACATATTTGCTTCACAAAGAGAAATTTGAGGAAGTAGGAGAGGTCGAATGATAGTCGAATAGGGCAATGAATTTGCCTCAGGGCTGACCTACATCGGAGAAGCAAGGAGTCAAGTTTAAGTACAAGGCATGAGTGCCAGTGTGCAAATAACACGACCTAAAGGGTGAGGGTACCACGTACTTGGGCTTACCTGGTGGCTCAGTGGGAAAGAACGCACCTGCCAACCCTGGGGACAAGGATTCGATTCCTGGGCTGGGAAGATCTCCCGAAGAAAGAAACAGCAACCCACTGCAGTGTTCTCGCCTGGGAAATCCCATGGACAGAGGAGCCTGGCGGGCTACAGTCCATGTGATCACAAAGAGTCAGATACAACTCAGCAACTAAACAATAAGCCATGTACTTATATATAATGTCAATAACCTCCTCTGTTTTCTGTTAATTGCTTTTCATGCCAAGTTTTCATTTTCTTTGGCTGCTTTTATTTTTTAGACTCCAAAGTAGTATGCTTGGAGTCAGAGATACACAGAAATATCTAAATGGAGCTATATATCCACCTAGATGTAAACCACTGTGTGCAGGAGAGTGATATTTGCACACGTAAGGCATGATGCTCTCAGCCTGGAAGTACAGTATTCAGATGCACAGGACTCAGATTGATACCCTGTGATTTATTACATCGTGGCTGACGCTTGGAAGACGTGATTTAGTAGTCACTGGTTATTTCAATTTACTCTTTTTGCGTTTTTAATTAGTAAATGAATCCCTTATGGTCAAATGATTAATTGCACAATAATTCACTGCAGTACTTTCTTTTCCTATTTGTGCAAAGCACAGAGCATAGAGCAAGCGTCTGGAATATGGGCTGACATTATAAATTATAGCAATGCATTCACACTGCTCTCCTTCAGGTGGTGTCAGCACTTTCATTATAAGCTCCCATTTTCAAGGTGCTTAAAAACTAAGCTGGGAAAATTCATTTTCAGATGGCAGCTGGTATACAGGATGTCCACCAGGGAGCAATGTTTTTAAATTTAAGAATTTACTTGTCCATTGTTGCAACTACCCAGCCAATGAACTTAGTAATGCCCTTCGCTCATCTAATTCTATAAAAATGAAAAGACTTCTCTTAGTGGCAGTGGTTCTAAGATAAACTCTAAAATGATGTGGATTTTGGACACAGTCCTCTTTTGCTTATCTTTGACAGACTTTACTTTTTAGAACAGTTTCAGAGTTAAAGGAAAATTCAGAAGATAGCAGAGTCCCATATATTCCTATATACAATTTCCCTTTTATTAGCATCTTGCATTGGTATGGCATATTTGTGACAATTAATGAGTCAAGATTGATACACTGTTATTAACTGAAAGTCATACTTTTCTGGAATTTCCTTGTTTTTTTACTTAAAGTCCTTTTCCTGTTCCAGGATCCCATCCAAGTTACTTGCATTATATTTAGCCATTTTGTCTCCTTGTCTGTGACTTTCCTAGTTTTTGATGACAAATCCTTGATGACTTTCTGGACTCTTGGTCACTTATAGAGAAGGGTGTCCCTTTTTTGGAATCTGATGTTTTTTCTTTCTTTTTTTTAATCAACTGATGTACCATATGGTATAAGATACGGGTGTACAATATAGGGACTCACAATTTTTAAAGGTTATACTCCGCTTATATCTGTTTTATCTATTGATATCTATCATAACATATTTAATATGGTATAATATATTGCTATTATTATATATTATGATGTAATATGTACGATGTATCTTTGTAGCTTATTCTACCCATAATAGTTTTACCTCTTCATCTCCTCCCCCTTTATTGCCCCTCCCCTGATGATAGGGTTTGTGGATTTGGGGAAAGGAGGACCAGAGCGTATGCACCATCTCCATCACCTCACATCAAGATGCATCCCATCCACACGCCGTATCATCTTTGATGCTGACCTGGACCAGCGGGCAGAGTGGTGCTTGTCGGACCTCTGCACCACAAAGCTCCTACTCCTTTCCTTCTTGATGTGCTGGGCTATTTACAAGCCCACACCTAAGTGGTGGGGCCCACTTTCCACTTCCTCAGACAGAGTCTCCACACAGACTATTTGGAATTCTTCCATGTGGGATGTTGACTCCTTTTTCCCCATTAGTTACTGTTTCAATCACGTATTATATCAACACATAGTCATATGGTGATGGTGGTGGTTTAGTCACTAAGTGACGACCCCATGAACCATAGCCCAGCAGGCTCCTCTGTCCATGGAATTCTCCAGGCAAGAATACTGGAGTGGGTTGCCATGCCCTTCTCCAGGAGATCTTTCTGACCAGGTATCAAACCTACGTATCCTGGGTCTCCTGCATTGCAGGTGGATTCTTTATTGACTGAGCCACCAGCGAAGCCAGTATATACCCATGAATATTTATTTTGTATTTTTGGTTGCAATCCAGTATTATGTTATTTATTTTGCTAATCAAATCATTCCAGCTCTTTTTTCTTTTCTTTTTTTAAATTTTTACTCTAAGCAATTATAGTGAGATGTACCCTCTCATCAAGTCTAAAATAGGGTTTGCTCCCCCCAATTCAATACTGCATCAGTCCACATGCCACCAAAGCCACAGAGACAAGCTCCAGGCCCTGACAATAAAAGTGCAACATCAGAGTGCAACGAGCCCCAGTCCCTCCTCCCAGGCTTCCATGTTCTTTGTGGAGCCAAACCTTTTCAGCCAGACTGCAAACATGTAGTCTAACAAGCTTTCTCTGGAAATTCTGAGATGCATTAAAATGGAAAAATAATAATAATGGTAACCAGGCCGCCAACTACAGTGGTGGTTGCTTAATACCCGTTCCCCTTCAGGCATACAAACTCCAAAGGGCAAACTGCGTGCTTTCAAGTCTTGCCTCTGCAGTCCTTGCGTGACCTGGGCAACTTGTTTCAAGATGTCACACTTCCTTGGTGATAAATGGTGATATCAATAAGGGTGTAGCTCGGGAGGAGGGTTTCTGCAAGCACCGAGATCCTCCGTGGACCAGGAGCCGGGACCAGCTCTTCTCTGTGCCTGCAGGGCCCCCAAGCCCAGGAGAGCAGATGCCTGCTAGGATGGTGAGCCCACCTGTGGTCATGCAGCTGGCACGGGGGAGACTGGTCCTCCCAGGACACCTTGGCAGCAGCATCTCAGGAGTGCGGTTTTTCCTAAAGCAGAAGTCGGGGCACAGAAGAGGCAGGCAGCCCCTGATGGATGAGTCAGCGAAGGGAAGAGGGGACGTGTCTGGCTGCCCTGGCCCTGCGGTGTGCCGGCTGCTCCCGGCTTCCTCCACTCCAGAGCCCTGGAGAGCTCCCTGCTCTGACCTGCCTGGCTCCTGCCCTCTCCGCTCAGGTTTCTACCCACCCACCCTCCACAGGCTCATCCCCTCACTAAGGCTGAAGCTCCCGCCTTCCCGGAACCCCATGCTAACCTGGGGAAACACTGTCATGACATACCTGAGCATCATTCCTGCAAGAAATTCTGGTTTTCTTCTTTAAAAATACTTAAACAGTCACTAAAATAATTTTAAAAATTAAGTATAAAGTATATTCAGCTTCCACTGTGGCTCAGCGGTAAAGAATCTGCCTGCAATGCAGGAAACCTGGATTCAATCCCTGGGTCCAGAAGATCCCCTGGAGAAGGAAAGGGCAACTCACTCCAGTGTGCTTGCCTGGGAAATCCCATAGACAGAGGAGCCTGTTGGGCTACTGTCCGTGGGGTCACAGTCAAACACGACTGAGCAACTAAACAACAACAATATAACATATTAAATATACAGAAAATCAAAATCCTACTTCTGTTAGTCAAAAATCAGCATCAGCTTTGTTAATGCCCGTTTTTCTAAAAAATATATATTAAATTATACGAAATTGATATTATAAATACATTGTAAAATGTTTTATATGTAGCTGCTGCTGCTGCTGCTAAGTCGCTTCAGTCGTGTCTGACTCTGTGCGACCCCATAGACAGCAGCCCACCAGGCTCCCCCATCCCTGGGATTCTCCAGGCAAGAACACTGGAGTGGGTTGCTATTTCCTTCTCCAATGCCTGAAAGTGAAAAGTGAAAGTGAAGTCGCTCAGTCATGTCCGACTCTTAGCGACCCCATGGACTGCAGCCCACCAGGCTCCTTCCTCTGGGATTTCCCAGGCAAGAGTGCTGGAGTAGGGTGCCATTGCCTTCTCTGTTTATATGTAGAGTTCCTTATATAATAAACATGAAGTTCTTTATATATAAAGGCTATATATAATGATTATACAGATAAATTTTATATATACGTGTAAAATACATATACATAACTTTATACAGAATATATATTTCTTTATATATAACTAATTAGCTGTAATTATATTATTAATAATATAATTATCTTTTAATTCTTAAAGTTTTCCACTGTAGTTACATATTCCCTTTATAATCCAAATACGCATATTTTTGTGGGCCTTTTTCTCACTTTTTAAAAACAGACCTGCCCAATTTATCATTTATTTGAAAGAACACGTTTTGCTGAGGTTGATCCTCTCCGTTCTCCTTTTGTTTCCTATTCAATACTATTTTCTGTTCTTAAGCTAATTATTTCTTTAATCCTTTTGGGTTTACTCTGTTCTCGTTTTAACTTCTTGGCTTGGTTACTAAGCTAATTAATTTACCTTCTTTTATTCTACTGTTTGTATTTAAGTAGCTAGTTTTCTCATAATATTGTTTACCTACATCCCAGAATTGTTGATATTCTGGGATGTAGGTAATTCTGGGATGGCCAGGTGATTCTCGTATTTATCAGTTTCTCAGTGCCATTCCATCTGCTCTGTGTGTCCCTCCACGAGCCATGTGCCCGGAGGGGACAGGTCTCCTTGGCGTCTGCCCTGACCTCGCTGGCCTCATTTAGCGCCTGCTTCCCCTACGTCTGTTCTGGGACATTATTCATGTAGTTAGGACAGAGCACTGACGTGCACTTTTCCCTTCTCCATCAAATGGTGCAAGTATCCCATTCTGTAATGGTCATCTGGATTAAATTCACCTATTCCCATCAATTTTGGCTCGCTGATTCCTAAAATGTTGATATTCCAATACTTCAGTCACCTGATGCCAAAAGTTGACTCATTGGAAAAGACCCAGATGCTAGGAACCTTGAGGGCAGGAAGAGAAGGGGAAAACAGAAGATGAGATGATTGGATGGCATCACCGAATCAATGGACATCAGTTTGAGCAAACTCCAGGAGATAGTGGAAGACAGGGAAGCCTGGTGTGCTGCAGTCCATGGGGTGGCAAAGAGTCGGACACAACTGAGCAACTGAATAACAACAAATTCTGTTCTATCCTTTGTTTATCCTGACAGTAGTCTGTCACTGTCTTCGTTAAGTTGACTTCATAAGGCTTGAAATGAGTTAATATTTCAACTTAGTTCTTTGTTATAAAAGTTGTTTTAGGTCCTATGCATTTCCATATGAATTTTAGAATCAATTTATCGATTTCTACAAAAAGTCTCATGGGATTTTAACTGGGAATGGGTTGAATCTGTAAATCAATTTGAGGAGAATCGGTATCTTAAGTACACTGACTCTTCTGATACATGAACATTATATAACTATGTTTTCAATTTTTTTGTCATTTCTCTCATCAGCCTTTTCAGTGCACAGGTGTTGTGCATCTTTTGTTGAATTTATCCCTAAGAATTTTTTCATTGTTGATCCTATTTTGAATGACATTTTTATTTCAATTATCAAGTGTTCACTGCTAGTATATAGAAAATCAATGGATTTTTGTATACTGATCTTTTATCCTGCAACCTTACCAATATTACCAGTCAGTTCTAGCTACTTTTCAGTAGACTCCACTGAATTTTCTACATAAATGATCATGTTGTCCTCAAGGGTTCACATCACAGTTTTCCATATGGATGCTTTTATTTATATATTTATTTTCTTGCCTAAAATCTCTAGTATAATGTTGAAAGAAGCAGTGGGAGTGGGATTCTCTTCTGAATAAAGTTATTTTAAATACTGGAAAAACTATAGCTTTGCCAACAAAGGTCTGTCTAGTTAAAGCTATGGTTTTTCCAGTGGTCATGTATGGATGTGTGAGTTGGACTATAAAGAAAGCTGAGCGCCAAAGAATTGATGCTTTTGAACTGTGGTGTTGGAGAAGACTCTTGAGAGTCCCTTCAACTGCAAGGAGATCCAACCTAAAGGTATGTGCTTTTATGTGATTTTTAATGCTATTGGTTGTATCTCTGGGATCTTGTTGTGTTATACTGATTTCTAGTGAGTTTTTCAATTGTCTCTGTGTTTTCATCTGTAAAGGGGGCTGCTTTTTCTATATTAATTGTGTAGTCTGAATTGTGCAAATATACCTCACAAAAATTTTTAAACTTGATCGTATGAGGTTATTAGTAGGCCCACATCAATTATCATATTTTCTCCACTTAGTGAGTAGAATGCTAATACCCAACCAACCCATGAGAAATACAGATCCATGATTTTAATTCTCAGGAGAATCCTCTAGTTGATGTTCACCAGCAGCCTGGGAAAAGCATAAAAATTCCTTGTGGATTCTCTGAGTCAGTTGCTATACAGTTTTTCTGGTCAAAACTTCCAACAAAGTTGTTAAAAGTAACCTTGCAAGGGCTCTGGCAAAAAAGTCTTGTACTAATACCATTTCCAGCTTCCTACCTCAGCAAGCTAAAGACGGTACCTTCTGTGTCGTTACAGGTGATGAACGCTACATAATAACACGACCTCATCCATCATTTTGGCCATCACCATGTCCATCACCTCCACCATCTCTACCTCCACCATGGGCTCCAACATTGTCTTTCATGCTGATGACCTGATTCTTAGTTCTTCGTGTTGGTATATTTTTGTAAGATCTGCATTACAGTTAAAGTGACTTTATTTAGCAGTTTATCCAACATCGTTAGGGATTCGTACTAAGAATATTTTTATGCTGTCTTGGTTCAGCAGATTATTGGAAGTGCACGTGGAGAATTATCTTTTGTGTGGTAGAAATTTCACTAGCTTGTAAGCCGCATGTATGACTCTGCTGCTACAGTGCTTCATGGGTGGTTGGCACTTGATAAACACTGGATGATAAGTAAGTAATTTTGTAAGGGTGTCACACATAAATGACTTTATTTAACTTCTTCAATAGTTTCAAGTTTGTTGCTTTAATAATTCTATTTGATTGTCCAAACCATGCCTCTCTTATCATGTCTGGTGTTACTTCCAAATCTATCATGAATGTGATGGCTTATACCATCTGTCTTTTTTTTTTTTTTCCACAATGTAAAATCAACTAAATGAAGGTATTTTCCTGTCAAGTTTTATAAAAATTTAGTTACTCGTTCATATTCTACCTTTGCTTGGAATAGATCTTAGTGTAACCTGTTATTACATCTTGTAAAGTATTTCTAATAAAAAGATACATCAAAATTCTATCACAGTAGTGGCCTATTAAGCCATTTCACCTCAGTGTGAGGCTGAAAGGCTCATCATTAAGGTATTTTTTCATTTTCTGAAGTAAGTTCTTAGGTAAATTGAAAGGAAGAGAGACTGCATACACACATGAAAAGAGACAGCCAGATGTCTAAGCTAATATATATATTCTATTAATATATATACATGTTAAATATGGATGGCAAAAAATATGGGGGCAAAAAACAAGAGACAGAGAGAGAGAGAGAACTCCCATTTAACATGGATTAATCGCGTGTATTGGAGGAGAACATTTGAATGTAATTTGTGATGAGTATTTTGAAAGACAAAGAATCTTTTTTTGAAACAGATTCAGTTCAGTTGCTCAGTTGAGTCCAACTCTTTCCAACCCCATGAATCGCAGCATGCCAGGCCTCCCTGTCCATCACCAACTCCCAGAATGCACTCAGACTCATGTCCATCAAGTCAGTAATGCCATCCAGCCATCTCATCCTCTGTCGTCCCCTTCTCCTCCTGCCCCCAATCCCTCCCAGCATCACAGTCTTTTGCAATGAGTCAACTCTTCGCATGAGGTGGACAAAGTACTGGAGTTTCAGCTTCAGCATCATTCCTTCCAAAGAAAAGCCCAGGGCTGATCTCCTTCAGAATGGACTGGTTGGATCTCCTTGCAGTCCAAGGGACTCTCAAGAGTCTTCTCCAACACCACAGTTCAAAAGCATCAATTCTTCAGCACTGAGCTTTCTTCACAGTCCAACTCTCACATCCATACATGACCACTGGAAAAACCATAGCCTTGACTAGACAGACCTTTGTTGGCAAAGTAATGTCTCTGCTTTTGAATATGCTATCTAGGTTGGTCATAACTTTTCTTCCAAGGAGTAAGCGTCTTTTAATTTCATGGCTGCAATCACCATCTGCAGTGATTTTGGAGCCCC